>NW_025534293.1:0-5000 GCF_020615455.1 Coregonus clupeaformis
GCCTTGATATAGGAAGCATGAGGTATTGATATAAGAAGCATGAGGTATTGATATAGGAAGCATGAGGTATTGATATGGGAAGCATCAGGCCTTGATATAGGAAGCATGAGGTATTGATATAGGAAGCATCAGGCCTTGATATAGGAAGCATGAGGTATTGATATAGGAAGCATCAGGCCTTGATATAGGAAGCATCAGGCCTTGATATAGGAAGCATGAGGTATTGATATGGGACGCATCATGCCTGATATAGCAAGCATCAGGCCTTGATATAGGAAGCATCAGGCCTTGATATAGGAAGGATGAGGTATTGATATGGGAAGCATCAGGCCTTGATATAGGAAGCATGAGGTATTGATATGGGAAGCATCAGGCCTTAATATAGGAAGCATGAGGTATTGATATAGGAAGCATCAGGCCTTGATATAGGACGCATGAGGTATTGATATAGGAAGCATCAGGCCTTGATATAGGAAGCATGAGGTATTGATATAGGAAGCATCAGGCCTTGATATAGGAAGCATGAGGTATTGATATAGGAAGCATCAGGCCTTGATATAGGAAGCATCAGGCCTTGATATAGGAAGCATGAGGTATTGATATAGGAAGCATCAGGCCTTGATATAGGAAGCATGAGGTATTGATATAGGAAGCATCAGGCCTTGATATAGGAAGCATGAGGTATTGATATAGGAAGCAGCAGGCCTTGATATAGGAAGCATGAGGTATTGATATAGGAAGCATCAGGCCTTGATATAGGAAGCATCAGGCCTTGATATAGGAAGCATGAGGTATTTATATAGGAAGCATCAGGCCTTGATATAGGAAGCATGAGGTATTGATATAGGAAGCATGAGGTATTGATGAGGAGCTGCAGTATGGGCTCTCTATAGAGGAACTCAATCGGAGTCTCAAGTTACTATTGAAAGTTAGAATAGTAGAATACACCAGGTGCAATTTGGAAATGTGGTTGTGCATGAGCAGTTTTTATTTTGTTATGTCAGTCACTGACAGTCACTCAATTAGCCATGTCAGCTAAAAAAAAAAAAATGGATTGGTAAATTAGTTTAGCCAGTTAACTGAACTTGTAGTAATCATGTCCAAATACCGACCGTGCCCAGGGGCCCTGACCTCCATGGGGCCCTGACCTCCAGGGGCCCTGACCTCCATGGGGCCCTGACCTCCAGGGGGCCCTGACCTCCATGGGGCCCTGACCTCCATGGGGCCCTGACCTCCAGGGGCCCTGACCTCCATGGGGCCCTGACCTCCAGGGGGCCCTGACCTCCAGGGGGCCCTGACCTCCAGGGGCCCTGACCTCCATGGGGCCCTGACCTCCAGGGGCCCTGACCTCTATGGGGCCCCTATTGATTTTGTTAGTCATTCTCATACAGATATCGTATTAACATGGCATAAATCATGGCAAAATGTATATAATTGCAGGGAATTTACTTGAAAACCAAATGTTTTCTCTCCGCCGTGAGGTGGGGAATCAAATCTGGCTTAGGGCCCCTAAAGGTCTTTGAAGATGTGGCTGTGTAGATACCCATCCTTTGACTATGGAATGAAGACGTGGCTGTCTACACTCTTTAAAAAAAAAAGAGTTATTCGGTTTATCCCCATTGGGGAACTGTTTTTGGTTCTAGGTAGAATCCTTTGCAGAGGGTTCTCCCTAGAACCCTTTATGTAGGGTTGTTCATAGAACCCCCTATATATGGTTCTACCTAGAACCCTCTATGAAGGGTTTTACCAATAACCATTTTATCATCTAAAGGTTCTTCTTATGAATGGTTCCAACAGCCTTATTAGATTTTATGACAATACATTACACACATCAAAAGGCGTTTCTTTGATGACCTAGTTATACCCAGTGGTGTTAGGAAACCCCTGGTTTACAGGCCACATTAGGCCCGCAAGTCACATTATGCTGACTTGCAAAGTTCTGTTTAATTCCTATTGGAATCCAGCCAGAATGTTTTATCACCCACAACCTGCATTCAGAGTGACTGCCAGGCTAGGGAAGACTGAATACTGAGACTACCTAAACCATCTAAACTGGAACAACCATCTCAGTAACGGGTGCAAAGAGTCCAACTACTAACAGATTGGATTAGTTTAGAAAATGTATGCTATTTATCTCTGTGTAGCATAACATTTATCAATCAATGTACAGATATTAAAACAAACAATTCTGAAAATCACCATGCAATAGAGCATGCTGGAAAATATAATAAATGGTTCTATGTAGAGTCCTTCTCGCCTTCCAAAGAATCCTTCTTACCTTCCAAAGAGTTATTCTCGCCTTCCAAAGAGTCCTTCTCGCCTTTCAAAGAGTCCTTCTTGCCTTCCAAAGAGTCCTTCTTGCCTTCCAAAGAGTCCTTCTCACCTTCCAAAGAGTCCTTCTCGCCTTCCAAAGAGTTCTTCTCGCCTTCCAAAGAGTCCTTCTTGCCTTCCAAAGAGTCCTTCTCACCTTCCAAAGAGTCCTTCTCACCTTCCAGAGAGTTCTTCTCACCTTCCAAAGAGTCCTTCTTGCCTTCCAAAGGGTCCTTCTTGCCTTCCAAAGAATCCGTCTTGCCTTCCAAAGAGTCCTGCCTTCCAAATAATCCTTCTTGCCTTCCAAAGAGTCCTTCTTGCCTTCCAAAGAGACTTTCTTGCCTTCCAAAGAGTCCTTCTCGCCTTCCAAAGAGTCCTTCTTGCCTCCCAAATAATCCTTCTTGCCTTCCAAAGAGTCCTTCTTGCCTTCCAAAGAGTCCTTCTCACCTTCCAAAGAGTTCTTCTCACCTTCCAAAGAGTCCTTCTTGCCTTCCAAAGGGTCCTTCTTGCCTTCCAAAGAATCCGTCTTGCCTTCCAAAGAGTCCTGCCTTCCAAAGAATCCTTCTTGCCTTCCAAAGAGTCCTTCTTGCCTTCCAAAGAGACTTTCTTGCCTTCCAAAGAGTCCTTCTCGCCTTCCAAAGAGTCCTTCTTGCCTCCCAAATAATCCTTCTTGCCTTCCAAAGAGTCCTTCTCGCCTTCCAAAGAGTCCTTCTCGCCTTCCAAAGAGTCCTTCTTGCCTTCCAAAGAGTCCTTCTCGCCTTCCAAAGAGTCCTTCTTGCCTTCCAAATAATCATTTATCTTTCTTCCAAAAACGGTTCTTAGGATGTTAAAGTAATATATTATCACTCAAGTACAGTATGATGGATGGATGCATTCAGAAAGTATTCAGACCCCTTGACTTTGTCCACATTTTGTTACGTTACAGCCTTATTCTCAAATTGATTTTAAAAAAAAATCCCTCATCAATCTACACACAATAGACAATAACTGTTTTTTATCCATTTTTGCAAATATATTACAAATACAAAACTGAAAATATCACATTTACATTAGTATTCAGACCCTTTACTCAGCACTTTGTTGAAGCACCTTCGTCAGCAATTACAGCCTCAAGTCTTCTTGGGTATGATGCTACAAGCTTGGCACACCTGTATTTGGGGAGTTTCTCCCATTCTTCTCTGCAGATCCTCTCAAGATCTGTCAGGTTGGATGGGGAGCATCGCTGCCCAGCCATTTTCAGGTCTCTCCAGAGATGTTCGATCGGGTTCAAGTCCGAGCTCTGGCTGGGCCACTCAAGGACATTCAGAGACTTGCCCCGAAGCCACTCCTGCTTTGTCTTGGCTGTGTGCTTAGGGTCGTTGTCCTGTTGGAAGGTGAACCTTCGCCCAAGTCTGAGGTCCTGAGCGCTCTGGAGCAGGTTTTCATCAAGGAGCTCTCTGCACTTTGCTCCGTTCATCTTTGCCTCAATCCACGACTAGTCTCCCAGACCCTGCCACTGAAAAACATCTCCACAGCGTGATGCTGCCACCACCATGCTTCACCGTATGGATGGTGCCAGGTTTCCTCCAGACATGACACTTGGCATTCAGGCCACAGAGTTCAATCTTGGTTTCATCAGACCACAGAATCTTGTTTCTCATGGTCTGAGAGTCTTTAGGTGCCTTTTGGCAAATTCCAAGCGGGCTGTCATGTCCTTCCGTCTGGACACTCTACCTTAAAGGCCTGATTGGTGGAGTGCTGCAGAGATGGTTGTCCTTCTGGAAGGTTCTCCCATCTCCACAAAGGAACTCTAGAGCTCTGTCAGAGTGATCATCGGGTTCTTGGTCACCTCCCTGACCAAGACCCTTCTCGCCCGATTGCTCATTTTGGCTGGGCGGCCAACTCTAGGAAGAGTCTTGGTGGTTCCAAACTTCTTCCATTTAAGAATGATGGAGGCCACTGTGTTCTTGGGGACCTTCAATGATGCAGAAATGTTTTGGTACCCTTCCCCAGATCTTTGCCTCCACACAGTCCTGTCTCGGAGCTCTATAGACAATTCCTTCGACCTCATGGCTTGGTTTTTGCTCCGACATGCACTGTCAATTGTGACACTTTATATAGACAGGTGTGTGCCTTTCAAAATCAATTTACAATCAATTGAATTTACCACATGTGGACTCCAATCAAGTTGTAGAAACATCTCAAGGATGATCAATGGAAACAGGATGCACCTGAGCTCAATTTTGAGTCTCATAGCAAAGGGTCTGAATACTAATGTTCTTCTGTTTTTTATTTTTAATAAATTTGCACATATAAAAAAAAAAAAAAACTGTTTTTGCTTTGTCATTATGGGGTATTGTGTGTAGATTGCTGAGAATTATTATTTTTTAAATCCATTTTAGAATAAGGCTGTAATGTAACAAAGTATGGAAAATGTCAAGGGGTCTGAATACTTTCCGAAGGCGCTGTATATCTAGTATGTGCTTAGAGTATGTTGAGAGTCAGATAATATTTCCTTTGAGTTGTGTGCTTAGAAAAAAGGGTTCCAAAAGGGTTATTTGGCTGTCACCGTAGGAGAACCCTTTTGGTTCCAGGTAGAACCCTTTTGGTTCCAGGTAGAACCCTTTTGGTATCCAGGTAGAACCCTTTTGGTATCCAGGTAGAACCCTTTTGGTTCCAGGTAGAACCCTTTTGGTTCCAGGTAGAACCCT
>NW_025534293.1:7500-50000 GCF_020615455.1 Coregonus clupeaformis
AACAAGTTTTCAACCACTCCACACATTTCTTTTTAACAAACTATAGTTTTGGCAAGTTAGTTAGGACATCTACTTTGTGCATGACACAAGTAACTTTTCCAACAATTGTTTACAGACAGATTATTTCACTTATAATTCACTGTATCACAATTCCAGTGGGTCAGAAGTTTACATACAGTAAGTTGACTGTGCCTTTAAACAGCTTTGAAAATGTTAGAAAATGATGCCAGACTACGGTTTGCAACTGCACATGGGGACAAAGATCGTACTTTTTGGAGAAATGTCCTCTGGTCTGATGAAACAAAAATATAACTGTTTGTCCATAATGACCATCGTTATGTTTGGAGGAAAAAGGGCGTTGCTTGCAAGCTGAAGAACATTTTACATTTTAGTCATTTAGCAGACGCTCTTATCCAGAGCGACTTACAGGAGCAATTAGGGTTAAGTGCTTTGCTCAAGGGCACATCGACAGATTTTTCACTGAGTCGGCTCGGGGATTAGAACCAGCGACCTTTCAGTTACTGGCACAACGCTCTTAACCACCAAGCTACCTGCCGCCCCGAGAACACCATCCCAACCGTGAAGCACGGGTGTGGCAGCATCATGCTGTGGGGGTGCTTTGCTGCAGGAGGGACTGGTGCACTTCACAAAATAGATGGCATCATGAGGAAGGAAAATTATGTGGATATATTGAAGCAACATCTCAAGACATCAGTCAGGAAGTTAAAGCTTGGTCACAAATGGGTCTTCCAAATGGACAATGACCCCAAGCATACTTCCAAAGTTGTGGCAAAATGGCTTAAGGACAACAAAGTCAAGGCATTGGAGTGGCCATCACAAAGCCCTGACCTCAATCCTATAGAAAATGTGTGGGCAGAACTGAAAAAGCGTGTGCGAGCAAGGAGGCCTACAAACCTGACTCAGTTACACCAGCTCTGTCAGGAGGAATGGGCCAAAATTCACCCAACTTATTGTGGGAAGCTTGTGGAAGGCTACCCGAAACGTTTGACTCAAGTTAAACAATTTAAAGACAATGCTACCAAATACTAATTGAGTGTATGTAAACTTCTGACCCACTGGGAATGTGATGAAATAAATAAAAGCTGAAATAAATCATTCTCTCTACTATTATTCTGACATTTCACATTCTTTAAATAAAGTGGTGAATCCTAACTGACCTAAGACAGGGAATTATTACTAGGATTAAATGTCAGGAATTGTGGAAAAACTGAGTTTAAATGTATTTGGCTAAGGGGTATGTAAACTTCCGACTTCAACTGTACCTGTGTGTGGCGGTGTATTGTGTCCAGGTGGAAACAAGCTGAAGGAGCAGCAGTTCCAACTGGACTGGTCCTGGATCTCTCTGGAGAGAGAGTACTATGTTGTGGATGAGCAGAACACGTTCCTGGAGGTGGTCCTGAAACGACGAGGGTACCTGGGAGAAACCTCCTTCATAGGTGAGTGGGGAGGGTGGCGTGTTTGGTGAATTGGGGGTGAGTTTGTGTGTGTGTGTGTGTGTGTGTGTGTGTGTGTGTGTGTGTGTGTTTGTGAATGAGAAGAGATAGAAGAGAAGGCAAATAAATAATTGAGAGGGTGAATGAAAATACCCTATTAAATGAGCCAAATAAAAAAAATGAGCTTCCCTGTCCACATATATATATTTTTTATGGAGTGGAAGCTCATTTTTTTTATTTGGCTCTATACTCCAGAATTGTTGATTTGAGATCACATTTTTGAGGCGACAAGAATGTCACCTTTCACTATAGGGTATTTTCATACAGTGCCTTGCAAAAGTATTCATCCCCCTTGGCGTTATTCCTATTTTGTTGCATTACAACCTGTAATAGAAATATATTTTTATTTGGATTTCATGTAATGGACTTACACAAAATAGTCCAAATTGGTGAAGTGAAATGAAAAAAATTACTTGTTTCAAAAAATTATACAAAATAAATAACGGAAAAGTGGTGTTTACATATGTATTCATCCCCTTTGCTATGAAGACCCTAAATAAGATCTGGTGCAACCAATTACCTTCAGAAGTCACATAATTAGTTAAATAAAGTCCACCTGTGTGCAATCTAAGTATCACATGATCTGTCACATGATATCAGTATATATACACCTGTTCTGAAAGGCCCCAGAGTCTGCAACACCACTAAATAAGGGGCACCAACAAGCAAGCGGCACCATGAAGACCAAGGAGCTCTCCAAACAGGTCAGGGACAAAGTTGTGGAGAAGTACAGATCAGGGTTGGGTTATAAAAAAATATCTGAAACTTTGAACATCCCACGAAGCACCATTATATCCATTATTAAAAAATGGAAAGAATATGGCACCACAACAAACCTGCCAAGAGAGGGCCGCCCACCAAAACTCACAGACCAGGCAAGGAGGGCATTAATCAGAGAGGCAACAAAGAGACCAAAGATAACCCTGAAGGAGCTGCAAAGCTCCACAGCGGAGATTGGAGTATCTGTCCATAGGACCATTTTAAGCCGTACACTCCACAGAGCTGGGCTTTACGGAAGAGTGGCCAGAAGAAAGCCATTACTTAAAGAAAAAAATAAGCAAACACGTTTGGTGTTGGCCAAAAGCCATGTGGGAGACTCCCCAAACATATGGAAGAAGGTACTCTGATCAGATGAGACAAAAATTTAGCTTTTTGGACATCAAGGAAAATGCTATGTCTGGCGCAAACCCAATACCTCTCATCACCCCGAGAACACCATCCCCACAGTGAAGCATGGTGGTGGCAGCATCATGCTGTGGGGATGTTTTTCATCGGCAGGGACTGGGAAACTGGTCAGAATTGAAGGAATGATGGATGGCGCTAAATACAGGGAAATTCTTGAGGGAAACCTGTTTCAGTCTTCCAGAGATTTGAGACTGGGACGGAGGTTCACCTTCCAGCAGGACAATGACCCTAAACATACTGCTAAAGCAACACTTGAGTGGTTTAAGGAGAAACATTTAAATGTCTTGGAATGGCCTAGTCACAGCCCAGACCTCAATCCAATTGAGAATCTGTGGTATGACTTAAATATTGCTGTACACCAGTGGAACCCATCCAACTTGAAGGAGCTGGAGCAGTTTCTCCTTGAATAATGGGCAAAAATCCCAGTGGCTAGATGTGCCAAGCTTATAGAGACATACCCCAAGAGACTTGCAGCTGTAATTGCTGCAAAAGGTGGCTCTACAAAGTATTGACTTTGGGGGGGTGAATAGTTATGCACGCTCAAGTTTTCTGTTTTTTTGTCTTATTTCTTGTTTGTTTCACAAAAAAAATGTTTTTCATCTTCAAAGTGGTAGGCATGTTGTATAAATCAAATGATACAAACGCCCCAAAAGTCATTTTTAATTCCAGATTGTAAGGCAACAACTCATAAATATTTGGACAAATTCACTTATAGTGTATCAAAGTAGTCAAACGTTTAGTATTTGGTCCCATATTCCTTGCACTCTATGACTACATCAAGCTTGTGAGTTTACAAACTTGTTTCTTTTGGCTGTGTTTTGGATTATGTTTTGGCCAGTAGTACGTTTAGTTTTCTTTCTAAGTGAGTCGAAAAGATGTTCTAAGTGAGTCGATAAGACGTTTCTGAGAACTTCTAAATTAACACTGATAATGCCATGATTAAGAAAAATTATGAATGCATCATGAATAATGATGAATGAGAAAGTTTCAGAGGCCACAACAAAACATGCGAACCTCTCACCACTACCAATAACAGGGAAGGTTAGCATTTTTTATTGGGTATGATCTTTGTGTCTCTGTAACCTTCTCACTCATCATTATTCACAATTAATTCTTGATTATCCACATGAATGTTCAGAAACGTTTTCTCTGAGGAAGGTTCTTACTGCACAGAGGGTATCTCTAGGGTGAAACATGAAAGCCTGCTCCCTGACTCCCCATCTCTCAGTGGAGTGTGTGATGTGAACACCTGGTTATCTTCGATCCAACACACCCACACACAAACAAACACAGCCCAGAGGCCCTGTCCAGGCCATCGAGAGAGAGAGAGAGAGAGAGAGAGAGAGAGAGAGAGAGAGAGAGAGAGAGAGAGAGGATGGAGGATCGAGAGAGGGAGAGGATGAGGATAGAGAGAGATCCTTAAGGATGTCAATTATCTACTTCCATCTTTAGAGTTCTCTCTTTATCTCTCTCTCTCCTTCTCAATCTCTCTCTCTCTCTCTCTCTCTCTCTCTCTCTCTCTCTCAATTCAATAGGCTTTATTGGCATGGGAAACATATGTTTACATTGCCAAAGCAAATTATATAGATCATAAACAAAAGTGAAATAAACAATAAAAATGAAAACATTACACTGACAAAAGTTCCAAAGGGTGGGAGAAATTCAAATGTCATATTATGGCTATATACAGTGTTGTAACGATGTGAAAATAGTATATTTGTGTAACTACCTGGACGTACCATTTGGTTTTGAAGTATTGAAACCAAACGATACGATTTGAATGACAATTATTTTAATAAACAACAGGAAAAGGTGACTGTAACACGCGCTCATCATGTCATATTAAACAGCATATAAACACTCTAAATAGGTCAGGAGACAGACAGGGAGCCTATTATTTCAATTATTTCAAGACTATAGCCTACAAACAAATACATTGTGAAGCATTTGCGAGTGCGACACACTAGTGTTACAGGAGGGGGGGTCGCAGTTCCGGAGCGACCCACTAGGTGTCATCCTCCGACAACCTTAGGCACCTCCTCACTCACAGTCTTGGACTAATCACCATCCTATTGGTGTCACCTGTGTCTATCGGTTCACCTGTGTATTTATGCCCTCACTTCCCTGTGTTTTCCCTTGCTCAGTTTCCTCTGCTAGTTTCTCTATGTCCAGCAGTACCACTCAGTGTCTGATCGGAGATCTATGTACAGGTACTTGAGAAGTGCTCTCGTGCTGTTTCGTTATTTGTTTCAGTCTTAGGTAGTATTTCGTATTTTTGGCTGTCAGCCGGTTTTTGGAGACTTATTTGCTCCACCTTTCTTTTATCGTGATAAGTCTGTTAATTTGTATTTTGGCTTCGGGACCACCAGTAAAGATCCTTGTTTCACCATCTCTGCCTACCGCCTGCTGTATATCCGGCACCGCACCTGGGTCACACCTCACCCCAACCCTTAACACACTAGGCTGGCAGGGACATTAAGCGCTCAGCATTTAAACAACATTTAGTTGTATTAAGTCATTATAGTCTGTAAATTGCGAATAATATAGGCTGTGACTTAATTAAAATGAAATACAAATTAAACGAAAAATGCCTTATTAGGCTCAATCTACCGTGCCTTTGAATTCATTTTTAGAAACACGAGTTTAGCCAGCGTCTGTGGCTTCAGGCTCATGCAGTGTTGCCTGGAGAGCAGCCCTGCAGCGGATAATATCCTCTCCATGGTGACTGGAGAGCAGCCCTGCAGCGGAGAATATCCTCTCCGCTCTTGCAGAGCAACTGGGGATGCTAAACACCCTTCAGGCCACTCTTGCCATGCCGGGCAGGATGCGTCGTTGTTTTTTTGTTGTTTTTTCTGTATGTAGGCCTAAAGGATTTTAGGTAAAATAACCCTATCAAAACGGAAAGCTCCTTGAAATATGTAATATGCCAAATCAATGATGTCCTGATGTATAGATAGTAGAGCAAAAATGAACTAAACTTGTAAGAGATCTGATTTTTAGTTCATAAATACTTTGCTACAATGACGATTAGCGAGCTACCCAGCTACTCGTTGCTTTCTGTTAGCGTGTGGTAAGTACGCCATGATGCCTTTCAGGATACGTGTCTTTTTACAATGATTCTTTAGTTATAGGGCGGCAGGTAGCTTAGTGGTTAAGAGCGTTGTGCCAGTAACCGAAAGGTCGCTGGTTCTAATCCCTGAGCCGACTAGGTGAAAAATCTGTCGATGTGCCCCCTGAGCAAGGCGCTTAACCCTAATTGCTCCTGTAAGTCGCTCTGGATAAGAGCGTCTGCTAAATGACTAAAAATGTAAAAAAAGGAAATGACATCACCTTGGTCCTCATCTTTGTAATTCACCTTGATTTAGCACCTGTGTGTTTTATCAGTTTCTTTATGAATATATTTATTGAACTCCATGACAGTAGCTAAAGCAAGGGGCTATGCTGGGCCTGCTGCACTACAGGAGCGGTGCTGGAGGGTGCTGGAGGGCGAGAAGGTCGACAATCCAGCCTTTGGGAAACTCGCTCCACGCTCCAGTCAAATTGGTTCACGCAATGCTCCAGCTCCGCTCACATACTCTGGTGGGGATGCTATGTCAAACTGCCTGTGTGTTGGTGTGGGGATGCTATGTCAAACTGCCTGTGTCCAGGTGTGTTGGGATGGGCATTCCGCCCACACCTGTAAAGCAATGTGATCACAATTGCCATTGCTCTTTCATTTAGTAACTGCCGTGGCATAATGCAAATAGTTCCAAATTATACAGCAAATAAAGGGTGTTATTGTCACCATAAAAGGTGAATGGAGGGCGTTTTGCAGGCAGAGTTTTAATAGTTGTTAACGCGCACAGTTTTATGACAGGTCTGATTTATAACAGGAAACATGTTTGGCATTCGCTGAGTTTATAAATATCAATATTTTTATAGGTGCCTTTTCAGAAATGGTGCACGCAGAACTGTAGTGCAAAATGTATGCAATAGTTATAAATGAGACCCTTTGACAAAGGCAGTTTGACATAGCATCCTCACATCAACACACCTGGACAAAGGCAGTTTGACATAGCATCCTCACATCAACACACCTGGACAAAGGCAGTTTGACATAGCATCCTCACATCAACACACCTGGACAAAGGCAGTTTGACATATCATCCTCACATCAACACACCTGGACAAAGGCAGTTTGACATAGCATCCTCACATCAACACACCTGGACAAAGGCAGTTTGACATAGCATCCTCACATCAACACACCTGGACAAAGGCAGTTTGACATAGCATCCTCACATCAACACACCTGGACAAAGGCAGTTTGACATAGCATCCTCACATCAACACACCTGGACAAAGGCAGTTTGACATAGCATCCTCACATCAACACACCTGGACAAAGGCAGTTTGACATAGCATCCTCACATCAACACACCTGGACAAAGGCAGTTTGACATAGCATCCTCACATCAACACACCTGGACAAAGGCAGTTTGACATAGCATCCTCACATCAACACACCTGGACAAAGGCAGTTTGACATAGCATCCTCACATCAACACACCTGGACAAAGGCAGTTTGACATAGCATCCTCACATCCTCACACCTGGACAAAGGCAGTTTGACATAGCATCCTCACATCAACACACCTGGACAAAGGCAGTTTGACATAGCATCCTCACATCAACACACCTGGACAAAGGCAGTTTGACATAGCATCCTACACAACACACCTGGACAAAGGCAGTTTGACATAGCATCCTTCACACCTGGACAAAGGCAGTTTGACATAGCATCCTCACATCAACACACCTGGACAAAGGCAGTTTGACATAGCATCCTCACATCAACACACCTGGACATAGGTAGTCTGACATCAGCACACGGATCAACGCAGTTTGACATAGTATCCTCACATCAACACACCTGGACAAAGGCAGTTTGACATAGCATCCTCACACCTGGACAAAGGCAGTTTGACATAGCATCCTCACATCAACACACCTGGACAAAGGCAGTTTGACATAGCATCCTCACATCAACACACCTGGACAAAGGCAGTTTGACATAGCATCCTCACACCTGGACAAAGGCAGTTTGACATAGCATCCTCACATCAACACACCTGGACAAAGGCAGTTTGACATAGCATCCTCACATCAACACACCTGGACAAAGGCAGTTTGACATAGCTTCCTCACATCAACACAGCTGGACATAGTATCCTCACATCAACACACCTGGACAAAGGCAGTTTTTAATGCAGGCAAACTTAAATCCGTTTTACCTAATTTCTACATGTGCAACTAGAGGGGACAATAATTTCTAGACCACCTTTACTCCACACACAGAGATGCATACAAAGCTCTCCCTCAGCCTCCATTTTACAAATCTGACCATCTATCCTCCTGATTACAATAAGGAGGCCTGCGTCTTACATTTGACATTTTAGTCATTTTAGCAGACGCTCTTATCCAGAGCGACTTACAGTTAGTGAGTGCATACATAATTTTTTTATTTTTCATACTGGCCCCCCGTTGGAATCGAACCCACAACCCTGGCGTTGCAAACGCCATGCTCTGCCAACTGAGCTACATCCCTGCCGGCCATTCCCTCCCCTACCCTGGACGACGCTGGGCCAATTGTGCGCCGCCCCATGGGTCTCCCGGTCGTGGCCGGCTACGACCGAGCCGGTCTTGTGACCGTAGCGTACGTGTAGGTACATTTGAAGTCGGAAGTTTACATACACCTTAGCCAAATACATTTAAACTCTGTTTTTTACAATTCCTAACATTTAATCCTAGTAAAAATGCCCTGTCTTAGATCAGTTAGGATCACCACTTTATTTGAAGAATGTGAAATGTCAGAATAATAGTAGAGATAATTATTTCTTTCAGCTTTTATTTCTTTCATCACATTCCCAGTGGGTCAGAAATTTACATACACTCAATTAGTATTTGGTAGCATTGTCTTTAAATTGTTTAACTTGGATGAAACGTTTCGGGTAGCCTTCCACAAGCTTCCTACAATAAATTGGGTGAATTTTGGCCCATTTTTCCTGACAGAGCAGGTGTAACTGAGTCAGGTTTGTAGGCCTCCTTGCTCGCACACGCTTTTTCAGTTCTGCCCACAAATGTTCTATAGGATTGAGGTCAGGGCTTTGTGATGGCCACTCCAATACCTTGACTTTGTTGTCCTTAAGCCATTTTGCCACAACTTTGGAAGTATACTTGGTGTCATTGTCCATTTGAAAGACCCATTTGCGACCAAGCTTTAACTTCCTGACTGATGTCTTGAGATGATGCTTCAATATATCCACATCATTTTCCTTCCTCATGATGCCATCTATGTTGTGAAGTGCACCAGTCCCTCCTGCAGCAAAGCACCCCCACAGCATGATGCTGCCACCCCCGTTCTTCACGGTTGGGATGGTGTTCTTCGGCTTGCAAGCAACCCCCTTTTCCCTCCAAACATAACGATGGTCATTATGGACAAACAGTTCTATATTTGTTTCTTCAGACCAGAGGACATTTCTCCAAAAAGTACGATCTTTGTCCCCATTTGCAGTTGTAATCCATGGCTTTTTTATGGCGGTTTTGGAGCTGTGGCTTCTTCCTTGATGAGCGGCCTTTCAGGTTATGTCGATATAGGACTCGTTTTAATGTGGATATAGATACTTTTGTACCTGTTTCCTCCAGGATCTTCACAAGGTCCTTTGCTGTTGTTCTGGGATTGATTTGCACTTTTCGCACCAAAGTATGTTCATCTCTAGGAGATAGATCGCGTCTCCTTCCTGAGCGGTATGACGGCTGCGTGGTCCCATGGTGTTTGCGTACTATTATTTGTACAGATGAACGTGGTACCTTCAGGCATTTGGTAATTGCTCCCAAGGATGAACCAGACTTGTGGAGGTCTTGGCTGATTTCTTTAGATTTTCCCATGATGTCAAGCGAAGAGGCACTGAGTTTGAAGGTAGGCCTTGAAATACATCCACAGGTACACCTCCAATTGACTCAAATGATGTCAATTAGCCTATCAGAAGCTTCTAAAGCCATTACATCATTTTCTGGAATTTTCCAAGCTGTTTAAAGACACAGTCAACTTAGTGTATGTAATCTTCTGACCCACTGGAATTGTGATACAGTGAATTATAAGTGAAATAATCTGTCTGTAAACAATTGTTGGAAAAATTACTTGTGTCATGCACAAAGTAGATGTCCTAACCGACTTGCCAAAACGATAGTTTGTTAACAAGAACTTTGTGGAGTGGTTGAAAAACCAGTTTTAATGACTCCAACCTAAGTGTATGTAAACTTCCGACTTTAACTGTATGTACGGCAGGACCAAGCGAGAGATAGGTAGGAGCAAGCCCATGTAATGCTTTGTAGGTTAGCAGTAAAACCTTAAAATCAGCCCTAGCCTTAACAGGAAGTCTAGCACTGGAGTAATATGATCAAATGTTTGGGTTCTAGTCAGAATTCAAGCAACCGTGTTTACCACTAACTGAAGTTTATTTAGTGCGTTATCCAGGTAGCCAGAGAGTAGAGCATTGCAGTAGTCTAATCTAGAAGTGACAAAAGCATGGATTAGCTTTTCTGCAATAAAAATCAGATTTATGCAATGTTACGAAGATGGAAAAAAACTTTTTATTTTTTTCTACTTTAGTGTATTTAGTAAATATTTTCTTAACTCTATTTCCTGAACTGCATTGTTGGTTAAGGGCTTGTAAGTAAGCATTTCACGGTAAGGTATACAGCTGTTGTATTCAGTGCATGGGACAAATACAATTTGATTTGACTTGACATAGCATCCTCACATTCACACACCTGGACACAGGCAGTTTGACATAATACACCTTTCCAGATCTAAGCTCCAGTCATTTATCTGTCAACAGGTTAACCTCTGTGATCACTAGTGGTCGTCCATCACCTCATTTACACTCACAGCACACCTGTCTTCCCTGTCCTAGCGCCTGTCTTCACCTGTCTTCCCTGTCCTAGCCCCTGTCTTCACCTGTCTTCCCTGTCCTAGCCCCTGTCTTCCCCTGTCTTCCCTGTCCTAGCCCCTGTCTTCCCCTGTCTTCCCTGTCCTAGCCCCTTTCTTCACCTGTCTTCCCTGTCCTAGCCCCTTTCTTCAACTGTCTTCCCCTGTCTACACCTTTCCTCTCTGTCCTAGCGCCTGTCTTCCCCTGTCTTCCCCTGTCTACACCTTTCCTCTCTGTCCTAGCGCCTGTCTTCCCCTGTCTACACCTTTCCTCTCTGTCCTAGCGCCTGTCTTCCCCTGTCTTCACCTTTCCTCTCTGCCCTAATGCCTGTCTTCCCCTGTCTTCCCCTGTCTACACCTTTCCTCTCTGTCCTAGCGCCTGTCTTCCCCTGTCTACACCTTTCCTCTCTGTCCTAGCGCCTGTCTTCCCCTGTCTTCCCCTGTCTACACCTTTCCTCTCTGTCCTAGCGCCTGTCTTCCCCTGTCTACACCTTTCCTCTCTGTCCTAGCGCCTGTCTTCCCCTGTCTACACATTTCCTCTCTGTCCTAGCGCCTGTCTTCACCTGTCTTCACCTTTCCTCTCTGTCCTAGTGCCTGTCTTCCCCTGTCTTCCCCTGTCTACACCTTTCCTCTCTGTCCTAGCGCCTGTCTTCCCCTGTCTTCCCCTGTCTACACCTTTCCTCTCTGTCCTAGCGCCTGTCTTCCCCTGCCTTCCCCTGTCTACACTTTTCCTCTCTGTCCTAGTGCCTGTCTTCCCCTGTCTTCACCTTTCCTCCCTGTCCTAACGCCTGTCTTCCCCTGTCTTCACCTGTCTACACCTTTCCTCTCTGTCCTAGCGCCTGTCTTCCCCTGTCTTCACCTTTCCTCTCTGTCCTAACGCCTGTCTTCCCCTGTCTTCCCCTGTCTACACCTTTCCTCTCTGTCCTAGCGCCTGTCTTCCCCTGTCTTCACCTTTCCTCTCTGTCCTAGCGCCTGTCTTCCCCTGTCTTCACCTTTCCTCTCTGTCCTAGTGCCTGTCTTCCCCTGTCTTCCCCTGTCTACACCTTTCCTCTCTGTCCTAGCGCCTGTCTTCCCCTGTCTACACCTTTCCTCTCTGTCCTAGCGCCTGTCTTCCCCTGTCTTCCCCTGTCTACACCTTTCCTCTCTGTCCTAGTGCCTGTCTTCCCCTGTCTTCCCCTGTCTACACCTTTCCTCTCTGTCCTAGCGCCTGTCTTCCCCTGTCTACACCTTTCCTCTCTGTCCTAGCGCCTGTCTTCACCTGTCTTCACCTTTCCTCTCTGTCCTAGCGCCTGTCTTCCCCTGTCTACACCTTTCCTCTCTGTCCTAACGCCTGTCTTCCCCTGTCTACACCTTTCCTCTCTGTCCTAGCGCCTGTCTTCCCCTGTCTTCCCCTGTCTACACCTTTCCTCTCTGTCCTAGCGCCTGTCTTCCCCTGTCTACACCCTCCTCTCTGTCCTAGCGCCTGTCTTCCCCTGTCTTCACCTTTCCTCTCTGCCCTAATGCCTGTCTTCCCCTGTCTTCCCCTGTCTACACCTTTCCTCTCTGTCCTAGCGCCTGTCTTCACCTGTCTTCACATTTCCTCTCTGTCCTAGCGCCTGTCTTCCCCTGTCTTCCCCTGTCTACACCTTTCCTCTCTGTCCTAGCGCCTGTCTTCCCCTGTCTACACCTTTCCTCTCTGTCCTAGCGCCTGTCTTCACCTGTCTACACATTTCCTCTCTGTCCTAGCGCCTGTCTTCACCTGTCTTCACCTTTCCTCTCTGTCCTAGTGCCTGTCTTCCCATGTCTTCCCCTGTCTACACCTTTCCTCTCTGTCCTAGCGCCTGTCTTCCCCTGTCTACACATTTCCTCTCTGTCCTAGCGCCTGTCTTCACCTGTCTTCACATTTCCTCTCTGTCCTAGCGCCTGTCTTCACCTGTCTTCACCTTTCCTCTCTGTCCTAGTGCCTGTCTTCCCCTGTCTTCCCCTGTCTACACCTTTCCTCTCTGTCCTAGCGCCTGTCTTCACCTGTCTTCACCTTTCCTCTCTGTCCTAGTGCCTGTCTTCCCCTGTCTTCCCCTGTCTACACCTTTCCTCTCTGTCCTAGCGCCTGTCTTCCCCTGTCTTCCCCTGTCTACACCTTTCCTCTCTGTCCTAGCGCCTGTCTTCCCCTGCCTTCCCCTGTCTACACTTTTCCTCTCTGTCCTAGTGCCTGTCTTCCCCTGTCTACACCTTTCCTCCCTGTCCTAACGCCTGTCTTCCCCTGTCTTCACCTGTCTACACATTTCCTCTCTGTCCTAGCGCCTGTCTTCCCCTGTCTTCACCTTTCCTCTCTGTCCTAACGCCTGTCTTCCCCTGTCTTCCCCTGTCTACACCTTTCCTCTCTGTCCTAGCGCCTGTCTTCCCCTGTCTACACCTTTCCTCTCTGTCCTAGCGCCTGTCTTCACCTGTCTTCACCTTTCCTCTCTGTCCTAGCGCCTGTCTTCCCCTGTCTACACCTTTCCTCTCTGTCCTAGCGCCTGTCTTCACCTGTCTACACCTTTCCTCTCTGTCCTAGCGCCTGTCTTCCCCTGTCTTCACCTTTCCTCTCTGTCCTAGCGCCTGTCTTCCCCTGTCTTCACCATTCCTCTCTGTCCTAGCGCCTGTCTTCCCCTGTCTTCCCCTGTCTACACCTTTCCTCTCTGTCCTAGTGCCTGTCTTCCCCTGTCTTCCCCTGTCTACCTTTCCTCTCTGTCCTAGCCTGTCTCTGTTCCCCTGTCTACACCTTTCCTCTCTGTCCTAGCGCCTGTCTTCCCCTGTCTTCCCCTGTCTACACCTTTCCTCTCTGTCCTAGTGCCTGTCTTCCCCTGTCTTCCCCTGTCTACACCTTTCCTCTCTGTCCTAGCGCCTGTCTTCCCCTGTCTACACCTTTCCTCTCTGTCCTAGCGCCTGTCTTCACCTGTCTTCACCTTTCCTCTCTGTCCTAGCGCCTGTCTTCCCCTGTCTACACCTTTCCTCTCTGTCCTAACGCCTGTCTTCCCCTGTCTACACCTTTCCTCTCTGTCCTAGCGCCTGTCTTCCCCTGTCTTCCCCTGTCTACACCTTTCCTCTCTGTCCTAGCGCCTGTCTTCCCCTGTCTACACCTTTCCTCTCTGTCCTAGCGCCTGTCTTCCCCTGTCTTCACCTTTCCTCTCTGCCCTAATGCCTGTCTTCCCCTGTCTTCCCCTGTCTACACCTTTCCTCTCTGTCCTAGCGCCTGTCTTCCCCTGTCTACACCTTTCCTCTCTGTCCTAGCGCCTGTCTTCCTGAATTTCCTGTCTTCCCCTGTCTACACCTTTCCTCTCTGTCCTAGCGCCGTTTCCCTGTCTTCCCCTGTCTACACCTTTCCTCTCTGTCCTAGCGCCTGTCTTCCCCTGTCTACACATTTCCTCTCTGTCCTAGCGCCTGTCTTCACCTGTCTTCACATTTCCTCTCTGTCCTAGCGCCTGTCTTCACCTGTCTTCACCTTTCCTCTCTGTCCTAGTGCCTGTCTTCCCCTGTCTTCCCCTGTCTACACCTTTCCTCTCTGTCCTAGCGCCTGTCTTCACCTGTTTTCACCTTTCCTCTCTGTCCTAGTGCCTGTCTTCCCCTGTCTTCCCCTGTCACCTTTCCTCTCTGTCCTAGTGCCTGTCTTCCCCTGTCTTCCCCTGTCTACACCTTTCCTCTCTGTCCTAGCGCCTGTCTTCACCCTGTCTTCCCCTGTACACTTTCCTCTCTGTCCTAGTGCCTGCCTGTCTTCCCCTGTCTACACCTTTCCTCCCTGTCCTAGCGCCTGTCTTCCCCTGTCTTCACCTGTCTACACCTTTCCTCTCTGTCCTAGCGCCTGTCTTCCCCTGCCTTCCCCTGTCTACACTTTTCCTCTCTGTCCTAGTGCCTGTCTTCCCCTGTCTTCACCTTTCCTCCCTGTCCTAACGCCTGTCTTCCCCTGTCTTCACTTGTCTACACCTTTCCTCTCTGTCCTAGCGCCTGTCTTCCCCTGTCTTCACCTTTCCTCTCTGTCCTAACGCCTGTCTTCCCCTGTCTTCCCCTGTCTACACCTTTCCTCTCTGTCCTAGCGCCTGTCTTCCCCTGTCTTCACCTTTCCTCTCTGTCCTAGTGCCTGTCTTCCCCTGTCTTCCCCTGTCTACACCTTTCCTCCCTGTCCTAACGCCCGTCTTCCCCTGTCTACACCTTTCCTCTCTGTCCTAGCGCCTGTCTTCACCTGTCTACACCTTTCCTCTCTGTCCTAGCGCCTGTCTTCCCCTGTCTACACCTTTCCTCTCTGTCCTAACGCCTGTCTTCCCCTGTCTTCCCCTGTCTACACCTTTCCTCTCTGTCCTAGCGCCTGTCTTCCCCTGTCTACACCTTTCCTCTCTGTCCTAGTGCCTGTCTTCCCCTGTCTTCCCCTGTCTACACCTTTCCTCCCTGTCCTAACGCCCGTCTTCCCCTGTCTACACCTTTCCTCTCTGTCCTAGCGCCTGTCTTCACCTGTCTACACCTTTCCTCTCTGTCCTAGCGCCTGTCTTCCCCTGTCTACACCTTTCCTCTCTGTCCTAACGCCTGTCTTCCCCTGTCTACACCTTTCCTCTCTGTCCTAGCGCCTGTCTTCCCCTGTCTTCCCCTGTCTACACCTTTCCTCTCTGTCCTAGCGCCTGTCTTCCCCTGTCTACACCTTTCCTCTCTGTCCTAACGCCTGTCTTCACCTGTCTACACCTTTCCTCTCTGCCCTAATGCCTGTCTTCCCCTGTCTTCCCCTGTCTACACCTTTCCTCTCTGTCCTAGCGCCTGTCTTCACCTGTCTTCACCTTTCCTCTCTGTCCTAGCGCCTGTCTTCCCCTGTCTTCCCCTGTCTACACCTTTCCTCTCTGTCCTAATGCCTGTCTTCCCCTGTCTACACCTTTCCTCTCTGTCCTAGCGCCTGTCTTCACCTGTCTTCACCTTTCCTCTCTGTCCTAGTGCCTGTCTTCCCCTGTCTTCCCCTGTCTACACCTTTCCTCTCTGTCCTAGCGCCTGTCTTCCCCTGTCTACACCTTTCCTCTCTGTCCTAGCGCCTGTCTTCACCTGTCTACACCTTTCCTCTCTGTCCTAGCGCCTGTCTTCCCCTGTCTTCACCTTTCCTCTCTGTCCTAGCGCCTGTCTTCCCCTGTCTTCCCCTGTCTACACCTTTCCTCTCTGTCCTAGTGCCTGTCTTCCCCTGTCTTCCCCTGTCTACACCTTTCCTCTCTGTCCTAGCGCCTGTCTTCCCCTGTCTTCCCCTGTCTACACCTTTCCTCTCTGTCCTAGCGCCTGTCTTCCCCTGTCTACACCTTTCCTCTCTGTCCTAGCGCCTGTCTTCCCCTTTCTACACCTTTCCTCTCTGTCCTAGCGGGGAGGGGGGTATGGGGGGGGTTACCTTTATTTAACTAGGCAAGTCAGTTCAGAACAAATTCTTATTTACAATGACGGCCTACACCGGCCAAACCCGGATGACGCTGGGCCAATTGTGCACCGCCCTATGGGACTCCCAATCACGGCCGGTTGTGATACAGCCTGGAATCGAACCAGGGGGTCTGTAGTGACGCCTCAAGCCCTGAGATGCAGTGCCTTAGACCGCTCGGGAGCCCAATGTGAGTAGGAAATCTAGTTTTATCAACCTTCATAGCCTGCAGTTCCAAAGTGTGTGTGTGTGTGTGTGTGTGTGAGTATGTGTGTGAGTGTGTGTGCGTGCGTGTGCGCGTGCGCGTGTGTGTGTGTAGAGGTATTGATAGCTTGTTCAGGTAAACAGTAAACAGTCCTACAGGGCAGAATCAGAGTCTCCTATTTACTGACTGGAAGTTCAAAGAGAGACTCTCAGCGCGGTGTGGGGTCTGGTGCAGCCTTAGGGACTGTGTAACTTTTCGTGTGTGTGCATGAGTTAGTTATTCTTGCACATCTGCGTATGTGTTTTTGCGTGTTTGCGTATATTTGGTGAGTATCTTAAATCATCCTAGTACCCTCAATCACTACTCCTGTTCCCTCAAACCTCTACTCCTGCCCCCTCATTCCTCTACTCCTGTTCCCTCAAACCTCTACTCCTGTTCCCTCAAACCTCTACTCCTGTTCCCTCAAACCTCTACTCCTGCCCCCTCATTCCTCTACTCCTGTTCCCTCAAACCTCTACTCCTGTTCTCTCAAACCTCTACTCCTGTTCCCTCAAACCTCTACTCCTGTTCCCTCAAACCTCTACTCCTGTTCCCTCAAACCTCTACTCCTGCCCCCTCATTCCTCTACTCCTGTTCCCTCAAACCTCTACTCCTGTTCTCTCAAACCTCTACTCCTGTTCCCTCAAACCTCTACTCCTGTTCCCTCAAACCTCTACTCCTGTTCCCTCAAACCTCTACTTCTGTTCCCTCAAACCTCTACTCCTGCCCCCTCATTCCTCTACTCCTGTTCCCTCAAACCTCTACTCCTGTTCCCTCAAACCTCTACTCCTGTTCCCTCAAACCTCTACTCCTGTTCCCTCAAACCTCTACTCCTGCCCCCTCATTCCTCTACTCCTGTTCCCTCAAACCTCTACTCCTGTTCCCTCAAACCTCTACTCCTGTTCCCTCAAACCTCTACTCCTGTTCCCTCAAACCTCTACTCCTGTTCCCTCAAACCTCTACTCCTATTCCCTCAACCCTCTACTCCTGTTCCCTCAAACCTCTACTCCTATTCCCTCAACCCTCTACTCCTGTTCCCTCAAACCTCTACTCCTGTTCCCTCAAACCTATACTCCTATTCCCTCAACCCTCTACTCCTGTTCCCTCAAACCTCTACTCCTGTTCCCTCAAACCTCTACTCCTGTTCCCTCAACCCTCTACTCCTGTTCCCTCAAACCTCTACTCCTGTTCCCTCAAACCTCTACTCCTGTTCCCTCAAACCTCTACTCCTGTTCCCTCAAACCTCTAATCCTATACCCTCAACCCTCTACTCCTGTTCCCTCAAACCTCTACTCCTATTCCCTTTACCCTCTACTCCTGTTCCCTCAAACCTCTACTCCTGTTCCCTCAACCCTCTACTCCTGTTCCCTCAAACCTCTACTCCTGTTCCCTCTTGACGTGCCATTTACATTTCTTCAGAGTTCTGAAAGGTTCTTGAAATGTATGGAAGCCTGTATGGAAGCCTGCAGATGTGTCCCGTTCAAAGCACACAGCAAATGTTAACTAGTGTTGATTTTTCATTATAAACTGGGTGGTTTGAGCCCTGAATACTGATTGGCTGACAGCCGTGGTATACCACAGGTATGACAAAACATGTATTTTTACTGCTCTAATTACGTTGGTAACCAGTTTATAATAGCAATAAGGCACCTCAGGGGTTTGTGGTATATTGCCAATATACCACGGCTAACAGCTGTATCCGCGTTGCATCGTGCCTAAGAACAGCCCTTAGCCGTGGTATATTGGCCATATACCACACCCCCTCATGCATTATTGCTTAAGTATAACATTTCTAGGGTTGATTCAAAAGTTAAATTAACACTAAAGAGTTAATTACCACTCAGTGGTGTAAAATAACCCCACTGTTGGTGTTAATAACCAGAGTTTAACCAAAACCACACCCGTCATTATCATATTTCCCAGCATGCTCTATTGCAAATAGATTTTTTTTTTTTTTTATTGTTTCTTTCAATATCTCTGTTTTTTTCATGTACGTTGATTGATTAATTAATATCATGCTACTCAAATATAAATAGCATTGATTTTTTTGAAAACTATTATAATCTGTTACTTGGATTTATTGCACACAGTTACTGAAATGGTTGTTCAAGTTTAAATGTGTAAGGTAGTCTCATATCTTCCCAACCCTGGCAGTCATGCTGAATAACAATTCAAAATGTTGGATATCCCCACTCTGGCTGGATTCCAATAGGAATTACACATCACTTTGCAAGCCAGCACAATGTGACTTACAGGCCTGATGTGGACTGTAAACTGTGAGTTTTCAGGACACTCTATTAGATAGTGATGGGAAACCGAGGCTTCCTGAAGGCTTTGGCGCTTTCACCAAATTGTGCCGGGAAAAAAAAACGGTTAATTAGTCTGAGCTTCATTATCTGTTCACAATGCATATTAGTGACATCTGCTGGTCAGCAATAAATAGTAGCGTTTGATTATCAGATATAAAAAAAAATAATTTCTCTCCACTGTTTTCATCCAAACTCGTTGGCTTCAGTAGCCTGTAATAACCAGGTTTCCGTCATGCTTTTTTAAAAAACGATTTACTCTTTATTTATTTATTTATTTATTTACTAGTTTACTATTGTTCATAAATTAAATGTATGGCATTATTTAGGATGCTTAAGACAGAAGCTTATACTATACTAAATCTAATTATTTGAATACCGTGCAGAAAGTGTGGTTTCACATTTAAAACTCAAAATAGTGTGTCTTCAACGGGATTCGACCTCATACCCTCACGTCTTTGAATGTTCCATAGTCATCCTTGTCTACCTGCTAAGCTACCGTTCAGTTGAAATGTGCAAAATCCTATATATGTATTTGTAAATACGGTGTCCAGTAGAGGTTGGTGTTTGAAAGCAGCTTGGAATCAAAGAACGCACCAGATCTACGGCAAAATTAGCGGGATCTCGCATTTTGCAACACATGGTTTGGAAAAAGCATGTGATTAAACTAAGCTTCTGATGTCATTGATGACATACTTCTGATAAAGTGATACATGCATCGGCACACTGCTTCGAAGTTAGCTGCTTAGTGATTTCAACGCCTCTGAGCTCCGGTATCAAACATAACACTAGTGTTAAGGTAAAACTAGGCCCTCAAAAGAAGGCCTTATGAAATATGTATTGTACTGTCTTAAAGAATCAGATTTTAATGAAAACATATTCACTTAAGATCTCACTTGGTGAACCCTGGGATATATGCAAATACTGTAAGTCTTAAAACGCTACAGCAGGGCTATTCAATTCCGGTCCTGAAAGTCCGAAACATTTCTGGTTTTAGATTTTCGTACTGTTTTTCAAAGAACCATCCCATTTATGGTTCCTCGGAAAACCTAAAATGGTTCCCCTATGGCATCGCTCTCAAAAACCTAATTTGGTTCCAACTTGTACCTTTATTTTTAAGAGTGTAGTCTCCTTACCTGAACCCTTTCTTCTTTTCACTTACCCTCCTCCCTCACAGCCCCCTCTCCTCTCCTCCGCCAGTCGTGCTATCGGTGGGAAGAGACCCCCCACAATGAGAGAGAAATGGAAAAGGAGAGCGAGATGGAATAGAAAGAAATCTCATTCTTCCGTTTCTCTCCTTTCATAACTCATGGCCTATTTATTTGAAGCGCTTTCTTTTTTTTTTCTGTTCCATTTTCTGTTCATTCATTTATTTTATTCTCTCCTTCCATGCGGCGCGTGGAGGGGACGTGAGGGTGAACTAGGTGTGAAAGCTAATATTCTTCCCTAAACTACAAAACCCTAGTTCTCTTAATAATAGCTTCTGATACTGTGTAGGGTTACATTACATTACATTTTAGTCATTTAGCAGACGCTCTTATCCAGAGCGACTTACAGTTAGTGAGTGCATACATTATTTTTATTTTTTTCATACTGACCCCCCGTGGGAATCGAACCCACAACCCTGGCGTTGCAAACGCCATGCTCTACCAACTGAGCTACATCCCTGCTGGCCTTTCCCTCCCTTACCCTGGACGACGCTGGGCCAATTGTGCGCCGCCCCATGGGTCTCCCGTTCACGGCCGGCTACGACAGAGCCTGGATTCGAACCAGGATCTCTTAGACCACTGCGCCACTCGGGAGATATCCTAGTCTATATCTCTGTGGTCCTCTGTAACTCAGTGGGTTGTATTCCCGTGCCCATACTTTAAAAAATGCACACATGACTGGAAGTCGCTTTGGATAAATGCGTCTGCTAAATGGCAAATGTTATTATTATTATATTATATATATATATTATTATTGTTGATTTATTTTATTATTATTATATTATTATTTCTACAGCTTGTGATAGTGTATTCTCTATAGGGTGATGTCTTTGTAGCTTGTCCATGTCCAGGGTCTGTTCTATACAATCAGACTTCTACGAATGCTCACAAGGTTGAAAATAAATGCTTGTATAAATGTATTGTATG
This sequence comes from Coregonus clupeaformis, assembly GCF_020615455.1. Lineage (NCBI taxonomy): Eukaryota > Metazoa > Chordata > Actinopteri > Salmoniformes > Salmonidae > Coregonus > Coregonus clupeaformis. The sequence continues at coordinate 28,243 of NW_025534293.1, forward strand.
AAAAGTGGCGTGTGAAAGCTCTATTCTTCCAGGTCTAGTCTACTCTAGTGTCTCTTAGAGGACCAACTAATCAAACGTTAGATGATGACCTGATTAATGGAATCAGGTTTGTAGTGCTAGGGCGAAAAAGTCAGTCTAGTGTACGTGCATGTACAGTTGAAGTCGGAAGTTTACATACACTTAGGTTTTAGTCATTAATACTCATTTTTCAAGCACTACGCACATTTTTTGTTAACAAACTATAGTTTTGACAAGTCATTTTTTACAACAATTGTTTACAGACAGATTATTTCACTTATAATTCACTGTGTCACAATTCCAGTGGGTCAGAAGTTTACATACACTAAGTTGACTGTGTCTTTAAACAGCTTGGAAAATTCCAGAAAATGATGTAATGGCTTTAGAAGCTTCTGATAGGCTAATTGACATCATTTGAGTCAGTTGGAGGTGTACCTGTGGATGTATTTCAAGGCCTCCCTTCAAACTCAGTGCCTCTTTACTTGACATCATGGGAAAATCAAAAGAAATCAGCCAAGACCTCAGAAAAAAAAGTCTGGTTCATCCTTGGGAGCAATTTCCAAACACCTGAAGGTACGTTCATCTGTACAAACAGTAGTACTTAAGTATAAACACCATGGGACCACGCAGCCGTCAAATCCCGCTCAGGAAGGAGACGCGTTCTGTCTCCTAGAGATGAACGTACTTTGGTATGAAAAGTGCAAATCAATCCCAGAACAACAGCAAAGGACCTTGTGAAGATGCTGGTGGAAACAGGTACAAAAGTATCTATATCCACAGTAAAATGCGTACTGTATCGACATAACCTGAAAGGCCGCTCAGCAAGGAAGAAGCCACTGCTCCAAAACCGCCATAAAAAAGCCAGACTACGGTTTGCAACTGCAAATGGGGACAAAGATCGTACTTTTTGGAGAAATGTCCTCTGGTCTAATGAAACAAAAATATAACTGTTTGGCCATAATGACCATCGTTACGTTTGGAGGAAAAATGGGGTGCTTGCAAGCCGAAGAACACCATTCCATCCGTTAAGCAGCATCATGCTGTGGGGGTGCTTTGCTGCAGAAGGGACTGGTGCACTTCACAAAATAGATGGCATCATGAGGAAGGAAAATTATGTGGATATATTGAAGCAACATCTCAAGACATTAGTCAGGAAGTTAAAGCTTGGTCGCAAATGGGTCTTCCAAATTGACAATGACCCCAAGCATACTTCCAAAGTTGTGGCTGTAATATTCATATGTGTCACCATACTGAATTGTAATTGGATGCATCATACTATGCAATGATTGGTTAAGACCACCCAGGTGGTGAGGTCATTCTAAGATGATCATGGCCAGAGACACATGGACATGCACGTTATAGCTAGTTAATAAAGAGCTACGTTTATAAATATCCTGTCGTCCTGCATTTTATTATTTTGTACAAAGCGTACAAAACAAGACAGTGGCAAAATGGTTTAAGGACAACAAAGTCAAGGTATTGGAGTGGCCATCACAAAGCCCTGACCTCAATCCTATAGAACATTTGTGGGCAGAACTGAAAATGCGTGTGAGAGCAAGGAGGCCTACAAACCTGACTCAGTTACTGTCACGCCCTGGCTCTGGGGACACTGTTATGTTGAGCGTGTAGATCTATGTATTCCATTTCTATGTTGGCCAGTGTGGTTCTCAATCAGAGGCAACGAGTGTCAGCTGTGGCTGGTTGTCTCTGATTGGGAACCACATTTAAACAGGCTGTTTGCCCACAGTGGTTGTGGGATCTTGTTCGTGTTTGTTCGTGTTTGACCATTGACTGTCACGTTATCGTTTTGTTGTTTTTTGATCGTGTATCATAAATAAAGAGTATGTTCGTCTGCAACGCTGCGCCTTGGTCCTCATCTCTTACTGACGATCGTGACAGAAGATCCCACCAAAACTGGACCAAGCAGCGTGTCCAGGAGCCATCGCCAGGGGAATCGCTAGCAGATCTCCGTGGCAACCTCGACTGGGTCAAGCCTAGTGAGGAGCAGAGAGGGTGGACTTGGGAACAGTGGAGGAAGAGCTTCGACTGGGTCAAGCCAAATGAGGAGCTGAATGGCGGGAGTTGGAAGCAGAAGAGCGAGAGTTGGGCGAGAACTATAGAGGCCTGGCCCACGGGGAAGAGAGACCCCCAGAACATTTTTAGGGGGGGGCTCACGACGTCGGGGCAGCAGGAGGCCGGCGATAGAGCGGCCCAGCGGGTTGGCAGAGGAGGCCGCCAGGTTACGGGGGCCACTGGTCGAAGAGGGGATGGAAGGTGTAGAGGCACGGCGAGAGGTACTGGGGTGTGTTACCAGTCCGGTCCGGCCCGTTCCAGATCCCGGTGTAGGGCCAGTGGTGTGTGTCCCCAGTACGGTCCGGTCTGTTCCTGCTCCCCGCACCAAGTGTACGGTGCGCGTCGCCAGCCCGGCCCAGCCTGCTCCTGCCCCTCGCACCAAGCCTACGGTGCGCGTCACCAGCCCGGCCCGGCCTGCTCCTGCCCCTCGCACCAAGCCTACGGTGCGCGTCGCCAGCTCGGCCCGGCCTGTTCCTGCTCCTCGCACCAAGCCTATGGTGCGCTTCGCCAGCCCGGCCCGGCCTGTTCCTGCTCCCCGCACCAAGGCTATGGTGCGTGTCGCCAGCCCGGTCCGGCCTGTTCCTGCCACTCGCACCAAGCCAGGGGTGCGAGTCGTCAGCCCGGTCCAGCCCGTTCCTGCTCCACGCACCAAACCAGGGGTGCGTATCGTCAGCCCGGTCCGGCCCGTTGCTGCTCCACGCACTAAGCCAGGGGTGCGCATCGTCAGCCCGGTCCGGTCCGTTCCTGCTCCACGCACTCAAGCCAGGGGTGCGCATCGTCGCAGCGCGTCCGGTCCGCTCCTGCTTCCCGCACCAAGCCAATGGTGCGCGTCGCCAGCCCGGTTCGGCCCGCTCCTGCTCCTCACACCAAGCCAGTGGTGTGCGTCGCCAGTCCAGCACGGCCCGTGCCTGTTCTCCACACCAAGCCAGTGGTGGGCGTCGTCAGTCCGGCACGGCCCGTGCCTGTTCCACTGGTGCCTGGTCCGGCACCGGTCAGATGCGTTACGCCGGAGCTAGAGCAATCCGCTCCATCAGTGTGCAGTCCAGCTCCGGCCAGCGGGGCCAGACCGGACCAGGGGTACTTTGGGGGGGTTGGAGAGGAGTGGGGATCAGGCCTGGGCCGGATCCGCCGCCAAGGCGGAGTGCCCACCCGGTCCCTCCCCTGTGGTATTTAGTTGGCGCGGTCGGAGTCCGCACCTTTAGGGGGGGGTACTGTCACGCCCTGGCTCTGGGGACACTGTTATGTTGAGCCAGGGTGTGTAGATCTATGTATTCCATTTCTATGTTGGCCAGTGTGGTTCTCAATCAGAGGCAACGAGTGTCAGCTGTGGCTGGTTGTCTCTGATTGGGAACCACATTTAAACAGGCTGTTTGCCCACAGTGGTTGTGGTATCTTGTTCGTGTTTGTTCGTGTTTGACCATTGACTGTCACGTTATCGTTGTGTTGTTTTTTGATCGTGTATCATAAATAAAGAGTATGTTCGTCTGCAACGCTGCGCCTTGGTCCTCATCTCTTACCGACGATCGTGACAGTTACACCAGCTCTGTCAGGAGGAATGGGCCAAAATTCACTCAACTTATTGTGGAAGGCTACCCGAAACGTTTGACCCAAGTTAAACAATTTAAAGGAAATGCTACCAAATACTAATTGAGCGTATTTAAACTTCTGACCCACTGGGAATGTGATGAAAGAAATAAAAGCTGAAATAAATCATTCTCTCTACTATTATTCTGACATTTCACATTCTTAAACTAAGGTGGTGATCCTAACTGACCTAAGACAGGGAATTTTTACTAGGATTAAATGTTAGAAATTGTGAAAAACTGAGTTTAAATGTATTTGGCTAAGGTGTATGTAAACTTCCAACTGTATATGTTTGCATACGCTCCAGCGCCTCTTGCTGAGTTTGCCTGTTACAGTGGGGGAAAAAAGTATTTAGTCAGCCACCAATTGTGCAAGTTCTCTCACTTAAAAAGATGAGAGAGGCCTGTAATTTTCATCATAGGTACACGTCAACTATGACAGACAAATTGAGAAAAAGAAATCCAGAAAATCACATTGTAGGATTTTTAATGAATTTATTTGCAAATTATGGTGGAAAATAAGTATTTGGTCACCTACAAACAAGCAAGATTTCTGGCTCTCACAGACCTGTAACTTCTTCTTTAAGAGGCTCCTCTGTCCTCCACTCATTACCTGTATTAATGGCACCTGTTTGAACTTGTTATCAGTATAAAAGACACCTGTCCACAACCTCAAACAGTCACACTCCAAACTCCACTATGGCCAAGACCAAAGAGCTGTCAAAGGACACCAGAAACAAAATTGTAGACCTGCACCAGGCTGGGAAGACTGAATCTGCAATAGGTAAGCAGCTTGGTTTGAAGAAATCAACTGTGGGAGCAATTATTAGGAAATGGAAGACATACAAGACCACTGATAATCTCCCTCGATCTAGGGCTCCACGCAAGATCTCACCCCGTGGGGTCAAAATGATCACAAGAACGGTGAGCAAAAATCCCAGAACCACACGGGGGGACCTAGTGAATGACCTGCAGAGAGCTGGGACCAAAGTAACAAAGCCTACCATCAGTAACACACTACGCCGCCAGGGACTCAAATTCTGCAGTGCCAGACGTGTCCCTCTGCTTAAGCCAGTACATGTCCAGGCCCGTCTGAAGTTTTCTAGAGTGCATTTGGATGATCCAGAAGAGAATTGGGAGAATGTCATATGGTCAGATGAAACCAAAATAGAACATTTTGGTAAAAACTCAACTTGTCGTGTTTGGAGGACAAAGAATGCTGAGTTGCATCCCAAGAACACCATACCTACTGTGAAGCATGGGGGTGGAAACATCATGCTTTGGGGCTGTTTTTCTGCAAAGGGACCAGGACGACTGATCCGTGTAAAGGAAAGAATGAATGGGGCCATGTATCGTGAGATTTTGAGTGAAAACCTCCTTCCATCAGCAAGGGCATTGAAGATGAAACGTGGCTGGGTCTTTCAGCATGACAATGATCCCAAACACACCGCCCGGGCAACGAAGGAGTGGCTTCGTAAGAAGCATTTCAAGGTCCTGGAGTGGCCTAGCCAGTCTCCAGATCTCAACCCCCCATAGAAAATCTTTGGAGGGAGTTGAAAGTCCGTGTTGCCCAGCGACAGCCCCAAAACATCACTGCTCTAGAGGAGATCTGCATGGAGGAATGGGCCAAAATACCAGCAACAGTGTGTGAAAACCTTGTGATGACTTACAGAAAATGTTTGACCTGTGTCATTGCCAACAAAGGGTATATAACAAAGTATTGAGAAACTTTTGTTATTGACCAAATACTTATTTTCCACCATAATTTGCAAATAAATTCATTAAAAATCCTACAATGTGATTTTCGGGAGAAAAAAAATCTCATTTTGTCTGTCATAGTTGACGTGTACCTATGATGAAAATTACAGGCCTCTCTCATCTTTTTAAGTGGGAGAACTTGCACAATTGGTGGCTGACTAAATACTTTTTTTCCCCACTGTATGTGTTTGGTCTACATGGTATACACAGTGCATTGGGAAAGTATTCAGATCCCTTGACTTCTTCCACATTTTGTTATGTTACAGCCTTATTCTAAAATGGATTAAACACATTTTTCCCTCATCAATCTACACACAATACCCCATAATGACAAAGCAGAAACGGGTTTTCAGAATATTTGTGCAAATGTATTAAAAATAAGAAAACTGAAAAATTACATTTACATAAGTATTCAGACCATTTACTCAGTACTTTGTTGAAGCACCTTTGGCAGTGATTACAGCCTCAAGTCTTGTTGGGTATGAAGCTACAAGCTTGGCACACCTGTATTTGGGGAGTTTCTCCCATTCTTCTCTGCAGATCCCCTCAGGCTCTGTCAGGTTGGATGGTGAGCGATTCTTGCAAAAAAAAAACTTTTAAAAAACAAATGTTTTTGCTTTGTCATTATGGGGTATTGTGTGTAGATTGATGAGAATGATTTAATCAATTTTAGAAAAGGCTGTAATGTAACAAAATGTGGAAAATGTCAAGGGGTCTGAATACTTTCCGAATGCACTGTATGTGTGCCATCTGTGTGTATTCACTGTATCATGTCTTGAAAAGGTATGAAAGGGTTAGAAAATAAACAAATGACAGCTCTAGAAATACTTTTAGTGCATGCATGTACACACACACACACACACACACACACACACACACACACACACACGCAGTGCTAGCTAATATGTCTCTGTAAAGGTAGAATATATTTATTTGAACGCTTGACATGCAGTCACTCCTCACTTCCCTGTGGCTCTGAGAGAGAGAGAGAGAGACAGACACAATTAGACCCAACCAAATCATGAGAAAACAAAAAGAGAATTACTTGACACATTGGAAAGAATTTACAAAAAAACAGAGCTAACTAGAATGCTATTTGGCCCTAAACAGAGAGTACACAGTGGCAGAATAACTGACCACTGTGACTGACCCAAACTTAAGGAAAGCTTTGACTATGTACAGACTCAGTGAGCATCGCCTTTGCTATTGAGGAAGGCCGCCGTAGGCTATTTTATTTAATTTATTTCACCTTTATTTAACCAGGTACACCAGTTGAGAACAAGTTCTCATTCACAACTGTGACCTTGCCAAGATAAAGCAAAGCAGTGCGACAAAAAACAACAACACAGAGTTACATATGGGGTAAACAAAACATACAGTCAAAAATACAACAGAAAATATATATACAGTGTGTGCAAATGTAGCAAGTTATGGAGGTAAGGCAATAAATAGGCCATAGTGCAAAATAATTACAATTTAGTATTAACACTGGAATGATAGATGTGCAAGAGATGATGTGCAAATAGAGATACTGGGGTGCAAATGAGCAAAATAAATAACAATATGGGGATGAGGTAGTTGGGTGGGCTGTGTACAGGTGCAGTGATCGGTAAGGTGCTCTGACAACTGATGCTTAAAGTTAGTGAGGGAGATAAGAGTCTCCAGCTTCAGAGATTTTTGCAGTTCGTTCCAGTCATTGGCAGCAGAGAACTGGAAGGAATGGCGGCCAAAGGAGGTGTTGGCTTTGGGAATGACCAGTGAGATATACCTGCTGGAGCGCAGACTACGGGTGGGTGCTGCTATGGTGACCAATGAGCTAAGATAAGGCGGGGATTTGCCTAGCAGTGATTTATAGATGACCTGGAGCCAGTGGGTTTGGCGACAAATATGTAGTGAGGACCAGCCAACAAGAGTGTACAGGTCACAGTGGTGGGTAGTTTATGGGGCTTTGGTGACAAAACGGATGGCACTGTGATAGACTACATCCAATTTGCTGAGTAGAGTGTTGGAGGCTATTTTGTAAATGACATCGCCGAAGTCAAGGATCGGTAGGATAGTCAGTTTTACGAGGGCATGTTTGGCAGCATGAGTGAAGGAGGCTTTGTTGCAAAATAGGAAGCCGATTCTAGATTTATCCATGCTATGTGCACACTGTCCACAAAATTAGGTGGAAACTGAGCTGCACTTCCTAACCTCCTGCCGAATGAATGACCATATTAGAGACACATATTTCCCTCAGATTACACAGACCCACAAAGAATTCGAAAACAAATCCAATATTGATAAACTCCCATATCTTTTGAGTGAAATACCACAGTGTGCCATCACAGCAGCGAGATTTGTGACCTGTTGCCACAAGAAAAGGGCAACCAGTGAAGAACAAACACCATTGTAAATACAACCCATATTTATGTTGATTTATTTTCATTTTGTACTTTAACTATTTTCACATCATTTCAACAATGTATATAGACATAATATGACATTTGAAATGTCTTTATTCTTTTGGAGTTTACTTTAGTTTAGCTGACTGTTCATTTGTTATTTTTTTATTCACTTTTGTTTATAATCTATTTCACTTGCTTTGGCAATGTTTGATTCCATATACCCATCATATCTCTCTATCTCCCGTTTGATTCCATATACCCATCATATCTCTCTATCTCCCGTTTGATTCCATATACCCATCATATCTCTCTATCTCCCGTTTGATTCCATATACCCATCATATCTCTCTATCTCCCGTTTGATTCCATATACCCATCATATCTCTCTATCTCCCGTTTGATTCCATATACCCATCATATCTCTCTATCTCCCGTTTGATTCCATATACCCATCATATCTCTCTATCTCCCGTTTGATTCCATATACCCATCATATCTCTCTATCTCCCGTTTGATTCCATATACCCATCATATCTCTCTATCTCCCGTTTGATTCCATATACCCATCATATCTCTCTATCTCCCGTTTGATTCCATATACCCATCATATCTCTCTATCTCCCGTTTGATTCCATATACCCATCATATCTCTCTATCTTCCTTTTTTAAAAATGTCCTTATCTCATCCTCACTACGTTTTCACTCCCCTCTCTCCCTCCCCCATCTCTCTCCCCTCTCTCTCTCCCCTCTCTCCCTCCCCCATCTCTCTCCCCTCTCTCTCTCCCCTCTCTCCCTCCCCTCTCTCCCTCCCCTCTCTCCCTCCCCTCTCTCCCTCCCCTCTCTCTCTCCCCTCTCTCCCTTCCCTCTCTCCCTCCCCCATCTCTCTCCCCTCTCTCCCTCCCCTCTCTCCCTCCCCTCTCTCCCTCCCTCTCTCTCTCCCCTCTCTCCCTCCCCTCTCTCCCTCCCCTCCCCTCTCTCCTCCCCTCTCTCCCTCCCTCCACCCCTCCCCCCAGGTATTGGTACCCAGGACGGCAGTGCTGAGAAGGACCGGGACTTTAAGTGTCGCTCCCAGAGGCAGGTGCAGTTTAACCCTGGCCAGACGCGGGCCACATGGCGTGTTGGGATCCTGGCCGATGGGATCTTTGAACAGTCTGAAACCTTCCAGATCCTTCTGTCTGAACCCGTTATGGGAGCACTGGAGTTCCCTGCCACCGCCACGGTGGAAATACTGGACCCTTCCGACGGTTAGTACACACCCGCTGATCTAAGATCAGTTTAGCCAATTTCGTACATCTTAATGGATAATCATAATGAGAGAGTGGAGACCTGATCCCAGATCAGCACTCCTACTCTGAAAGCACTTTGACCAGTCATGGAAGCACTAGAGTTCCCTGCTCCCGCTACTGCTACCGTTCCACTGATTCAATTCCAGCCATTACAATGAGCCTGTCCTCCAAGATCTCCGCCCACCAGCCACCACTGGTACACTGGCACTGCTGTTGTATGTAGTATGTATAATATATAATATAGTATCATATAGTATGTATAGTATAGGATGTATAGCCTAGTACTGTATGTATATATCTCTCTCTATATATCTCTCTGTATCAAGCTACCAAAGCATTATTGCATTTAAGGAAAACATCAACTAGTTTAAATAACAATCTGTCATTATTTTCACCTCTCACTTTCTTGTTCAGTCTAGTTGGTTTTGGGTAATGAAGGTGCTGTAGCCTGTAGGTAACATTACAGTACAGGAGTCTATCCAGTCAACCCTGTTATCCTGCTATGGTTCAGGAGCCAACACAGTCAACCCTGTTATCCTGCTATGGTTCAGGAGCCTTCCCAGTCAACCCTGTTATCCTGCTATGGTTCAGGAGTCTATCCAGTCAACCCTGTTATCCTGCTATGGTTCAGGAGTCTATCCAGTCAACCCTGTTATCCTGCTATGGTTCAGGAGCCAACACAGTCAACCCTGTTATCCTGCTATGGTTCAGGAGCCAACACAGTCAACCCTGTTATCCTGCTATGGTTCAGGAGCCAACACAGTCAACCCTGTTATCCTGCTATGGTTCAGGAGCCAACACAGTCAACCCTGTTATCCTGCTATGGTTCAGGAGCCAACACAGTCAACCCTGTTATCCTGCTATGGTTCAGGAGCCAACACAGTCAACCCTGTTATCCTGCTATGGTTCAGGAGCCAACACAGTCAACCCTGTTATCCTGCTATGGTTCAGGAGCCAACACAGTCAACCCTGTTATCCTGCTATGGTTCAGAACCCTACAGTCAACCCTGTTATCCTGCTATGGTTCAGGAGCCTACCCAGTCAACCCTGTTATCCTGCTATGGTTCAGGAGCCAACACAGTCAACCCTGTTATCCTGCTATGGTTCAGGAGCCAACACAGTCAACCCTGTTATCCTGCTATGGTTCAGGAGCCAACACAGTCAACCCTGTTATCCTGCTATGGTTCAGGAGCCTACCCAGTCAACCCTGTTATCCTGCTATGGTTCAGGAGCCAACACAGTCAACCCTGTTATCCTGCTATGGTTCAGGAACCTACCTAGACTACCAAACAGTTCAAATTAATGAGCCAATTTACTCTCACAGCTAGAGAGAAACTTTGGTATTTTTAGTTAGCTGTGTTGTGTATTTTTATTGTCAATTCCCTGACTCTCCTGTGTATATTTAGATAATTATAAACGTGCAGCAAAAAGCACCGGGATTCCCATTAGAATGATGCACAGTCCTCCTCTGTTTCATTATCTCTCTCTCTTTCTATTTTCTTCCTCTCTTTTTGTATCTCTCTCTAGCTCTCTCTATCCTCCATCCTCTCCCTCTCTCTCTCGCTTTCTATTCAATATCTCTCTCTCTCTATCCTCATCCTCTCCCTCTCTCTATCCTCCATCCTCTCCCTCTCTCGATCCTCCATCCTCTCTCTCTCTCTCTCTCTCTCTCTCTCTCTCTCTCTCTCTCTCTCTCTCTCTCTATTCATCCTCTCTCTCTATCCTCCATCCTCTCCCTCTCTCTCTTTCTATTCAATATCTCTCTCTCTCTATCCTCATCCTCTCCCTCTCTCGATCCTCCATCCTCTCTCTCTCTCTCTCTCTCTCTCTCTCTCTCTCTCTCTCTCTCTCTCTCTCTCTCTCTCTCTCTCTCTCTTCATCCTCTCTCTCTATCCTCCATCCTCTCCCTCTCTCTCTTTCTATTCAATATCTCTCTCTCTCTATCCTCATCCTCTCCCTCTCTCGATCCTCCATCCTCTCCCTCTCTCGATCCTCCATCCTCTCTCTCTCTCTCTCTCTCTCTCTCTCTCTCTCTCTCTCTCTCTCTCTCTCTCTCTCTCTCTCTCTCTCTCTCTCTCTCTCTCTCTCTCTCTCTCTCTCTCTCTCTCTCTCTCTATTCATCCTATCTCTCTATCCTCCATCCTCTCCCTCTCTCTCTTTCTATTCAATATCTCTCTCTCTCTATCCTCATCCTCTCCCTCTCTCGATCCTCGATCCTCTCCCTCTCTCGATCCTCCATCCCTCTCTCTCTCTCTCTCTCTCTCTCTCTCTCTCTCTCTCTCTCTATTCATCCTCTCTCTCTATCCTCCATCCTCTCCCTCTCTCTCTTTCTATTCAATATCTCTCTCTCTCTATCCTCATCCTCCCTCTCTCGATCCTCCATCCTCTCCCTCTCTCGATCCTCCATCCTCTCTCTCTCTCTCTCTCTCTCTCTCTCTCTCTCTCTCTCTCTTTCTTTCTCTCTCTCTCTCTCTCCCTTCTCTCTTTCTTCTCTTCCCCTGTGGGTTAATTATGTTCTGTATGGAGGAGAGGGCCTGGTTTGTTGTAATATGACAGAGAGAGAGAGCGGAGAGAGAGAGAAAGAAAGAGGGATGGAGAGAAAGAGCGAGAGAGAGAGAGAGAGAGAGAGAGAGAGGAAGAGGGGAAAGAGAGAGGTGGAAAAAGTTTGACAAAGAGAGAGAGAGAGAGCAAAAACAGAGGGAGAGAAAAGAGAGGGAGATTTGCTGCTGTTTCTGCTTAAACTAATGGCCCGGAGAAGCCCTGGCTGTGTCTGTTGTTCGCCCTGCTCTAGCTTCGCTAATGATAACTACAACCTCTCTGTTGTTTGGGTCTCCGCCTGTTAGCATGTAGCTAATCTCTCTGGAGGCTAGGTTGATATAGTGATGTTTTCCTGATTTCCCCCTAATTGTGAGGACACTTAACATGTTAGCTTGTCTCTCTGGTCTAGTCTGTCTAAACCTTAGGGCATGCTATATTAACCTAGCTGTACTCTAAAGATGAGGGCTGTCTCTGTGTGTCTGTGTGCTAGCTATCCTCTCTGGGGGTCTCTCTAATTGTGAGGGGTCTTTGTGTGTTGCCCTGCTCCCTCTAAAGTTGAAAAAACACTATGTAAGCCTAGCAATTCTTTCACTAATGATCAGGACTGCCTCTATCTCGCTGTCGGTTAGCTTTTAGCCACATCCCTTCAGAGGGTAGGGATGCTTCCCTTATTTCTGAGGATGCTAGCTTAGATCACTAGATAATGGGATTTCCTAATCCTTCTAAAGTGTATGGCACGCTGTATTAACCTTGCATAACTAATCCTTCTAAAGGGTATGGCACGCTGTATTAACCTTGCATAACTAATCCTTCTAAAGGGTATGGCACGCTGTATTAACCTTGCATAACTAATCCTTCTAAAGTGTATGGCACGCTGTATTAACCTTGCATAACTAGTCCTTCTAAAGGGTATGGCACGCTGTATTAACCTTGCATAACTAGTCCTTCTAAAGGGTATGGCACGCTGTATTAACCTTGCATAACTAGTCCTTCTAAAGGGTATGGCATGCTGTATTAACCTTGCATAACTAGTCCTTCTAATGGGTATGGCACGCTGTATTAACCTTGCATAACTAATCCTTCTAAAGGGTATGGCACGCTGTATTAACCTTGCATAACTAATCCTTCTAAAGCGTATGGCACGCTGTATTAACCTTGCATAACTTAGGCTAACGACTGTACAGAATTCCCTGATCGGTGGAGTTGAGTTGGGATAGGGCATTTGTGGCAGGTGTGCCCTCTACCCAACTCTATGGTCACGTAAGGACGGAGGGCACTCGTGGAAGTTGTGCCTTCTATATATCACTATGGCCAGGTTTTTATACGGGCAGCCATTGATGGTGCCTCCTTTCAATCCGGGTCCTTCACCCAGACGGAGTTGATGAATTGAGCATGCCGACAACTCTCACAACAGCAACCACCAGTATATGCGTCATTGAATACGAACCATACTTACCTGTTACCTATCTCACATAACCAACCAGCTGGTTACTGAGTCAAGTCACTGTTCAAGACATCAAGACTTGTAATACAATCCCATCTCAGTGACATGTTCAATGCCCTGTATAGGCTATCCCCAATGCCCTGTATAGCCTATCTCCTCTGAATACATAAAGACTGATAAACTGCATCTTTTCCTCCATTTACTCTCCAACCGGAGTCCCACGGTAGACGGGCATAATTATATTAATAATAAGCCATTTAGCAGACGCTTTTATCCAAAGCGACTTACAGTCATGCGTGCATACATTTTTTTGTGTATGGGTGGTCCCGGGGATCGAACCCACTACCTTGGCGTTAACAAGTGCCGTGCTCTACCAGCTGAGCTACAGAGGACCACAGCACCATAACCCTCACATAAACCTTCATTCAGTTAAAATGACGACTATCTTTGTCCGTCTGTCTGCTTTTAACTTCGCTCTCGAGAGTCTAGGGATATTTTTCCTTAATTGCTAGGAGCTATCTTCATCCTTACTCCCTCTCTAAAGGGATGAGGTATGGGCATGCTGTATTAGCTTTGCATAACTTAGGCAATGATGGGGACTACATATGTCTTTGTGTGTCAGCCTTCAGCTACCTTCCCTAGAGGTTAGATCAGTCTAATTTGTGTGTTAGTTAGCCCAGCTACCTTCCCTATAAGTTAGGTCAGGTTAGTTTGTGTGTTAGCCTTCAGGTACATTCCCTATAGGTTAGATCAGGCTAGTTTGTGTGTTAGCCCAGCTACCTTCCCTAGAGGTTAGATCAGGCTAGTTTGTGTGTTAGTTAGCCCAGCTACCTTCCCTATAAGTTAGATCAGGCAAGTTTGTGTGTTAGCCCAGCTACCTTCCCTAGAGGTTAGGTCAGGCTAGTTTGTGTGTTAGCCCAGCTATCTTCCCTAGAGGTTAGATCAGGCTAGTTTGTGTGTTAGCCCAGCTACCTTCCCTAGAGGTTAGATCAGGCTAGTTTGTGTGTTAGCCCAGCTACCTTCCCTAGAGGTTAGGTCAGGCTAGTTTGTCTTGTTTTCCTTAATCGTGACCGAGGACACTGTAGTCACTTTATTAGAATCAGAATCACCTTTATTCGCCAAGTACATTTACAAATACACAGAATTTGATTAGGTGAAATGGTGCTGCCACAGTAAACATAAAACAGACAGAATATCGACAAGAATTCAGAATCCATGTGCACTATAAATACCAAAAAAACAGAACTACTTTCTATAACCATGAGATCTGCATGAGGATGTCTGTGGGTTAGCCTTTAGCTACGCTCTCCAGAGGCTAGTCACTGTCTGTGGGTTAGCCTTTAGCTACGCTCTCCAGAGGCTAGTCACTGTCTGTGGGTTAGCCTTTAGCTACGCTCTCCAGAGGCTAGTCACTGTCTGTGGGTTAGCCTTTAGCTACGCTCTCCAGAGGCTAGTCACTGTCTGCCTAGTGATGTTTCTCTTAATTGCGAGGACTCACACTCGCACACACTCGTGCACACACACACACACACACACACACAGAGACACTCTTTGTGTTATAGCTTTGTTTTCAAGCTCAGCCTTTAGCTCTAACGTTGAGGACATCAGTTGAGCTTATTTTGCTAATGACATGAACGACCCCTGTTATCAGTAGCTAGCCTCTCTCTGTGTTGTCAGTGTATAAGACTCAGATCAGTCTTGTTTCTTCTAAAGTCAACCCTATGTCAGTTCCGTCTTGTTTCTTCTAAAGTCAACCCTATGTCAGATCAGTCTTATTTCTTCTAAAGTCAACCCTATGTCAGTTCCGTCTTGTTTCTTCTAAAGTCAACCCTATGTCAGATCAGTCTTGTTTCTTCTAAAGGAAACCAATGTCAGATCAGTCTTGTTTCTTCTAAAGTCAATCGTATGTCAGGTCAGTATTGTTAGTTTACCACTGCTCCCTATAATGTTGAGGAAACTTTTCAACCACCACGAATATCTACCGAGGATGGTCTCTTATCTGTTCAGTGCTACTTTCTTCACAGTTAGTGTGAGAACATTCACATCACCCACTACTTTATGCTTGTCTTGGGTCATGGCTACAAATGTGGTTGGGGCTTGATCCATTTTCTACTGTAATTATGTGATGTACCACAGCCCCAAAACCCCCCAAAATGTCTAGATGACTCACTGAAAGAACCCAGTTAGTGGTTTAATGTGTGTGAAGTTTAATCTGTGTGAAGCCTCCTGCCCTAAAGCTCTTAGTCCACACACACACACACACACACACACACACACACATACATACACATTAATAATTAAAGAGACGATGAGGGGATGTTTTTCTAACTCAGCCGGTGGAGGATGACCCTAGTGTGTTTAGGAGTAGGTTTTTAGGTTGCTGTTTCTTCAAGTGAATCAGGAAGGGAGAGATGGACATAAAGGGAGGAATAGCATTAGATGGAATAGCATTAGATGGAATAGCATTAGATGGAATAGCATTAGATGGAATAGCATTAGATGGAATAGAATTAGATGGAATAGCATTAGATGGAATAGCATTAGATGGAATAGCATTAGATGGAATAGCATTAGATGGAATAGCATTAGATGGAATAGCATTAAATAGCATTAGATGGAATAGCGTTAAATGGAGTAGCATTAGATGGAATAGCATTAGATGGAATAGCATTAGATGGAATAGCATTAGATGGAATAGCGTTAAATGGAGTAGCATTAGATGGAATAGCATTAGATGGAATAGCATTAGATGGAATAGCATTAAATTGAATAGCATTAGATGGAATAGCATTAGATGGAATAGTGTTAGATGGAATAGCGTTAGATGGAATAGCGTTAGATGGAATAGCATTAGATGGAATAGCATTAGATGGAATAGCATTCGATGGAATATCGTTAGATGGAGTAGCATTAAATGGAATAGCATTAAATGGAATAGCATTAGATGGAATAGCATTAAATGGAATAGCATTAGATGGAATAGCATTAGATGGAATAGCATTAGATGGAATAGCATTAGATGGAGTAGCATTAGATGGAATAGCATTAGATGGAATAGCATTAGATGGAATAGCATTAAATGGAATAGCATTAGATGGAATAGCATTAGATGGAATAGCATTAAATGGAATAGCATTAAATGGAATAACATTAAATGGAATAGCATTAGATGGAATAGCATTAGATGGAATAGTGTTAGATGGAATAGCATTAAATGGAATAACATTAAATGTAATAGCATTAGATGGAATAGCATTAGATGGAATAGCGTTAGATGGAGTAGCATTAAATGGGGAGAGAGAGAGAGAGAGAGAGAGAGAGAGAGAGAGAGAGAGAGAGAGCGAGAGAGAGAGAGAGGGAGACCTCCTGCCAAATGTATGACCATATTAGAGACAAATACTTCCCTCAGATTACACAGACCCACAAAGAATTCGAAAACAAATCCAATCAAATCCACTCCCATATCTACTGGGTGAAAAACCACAGTGTGCTATCACATCAGCAATATTTGTGACCTGTTACCACAAGAAAAGGGCAACCAGTGAAGAACCAACACAATTGTTAAATACAACCTATATGTATGTTTAATTTATTTTCCCTTTTGTACTTTAACTATTTGCACATTGTTACAACACTGTATATAGACATAATATGACATTTGAAATGTCTTTATTCTTTTGAAACTTCTGAGTGTAATGTTTACTGTTAATATTTATTGTCTATTTCACTTTTGTTTACTATCTACTTCACTTGCTTTGGCAATGTTAACATACGTTTCCCATGCCAATAAAGCCCTTAAATTGAAATGAGTAAGAGAAGGAGAGAGTTTTGGAAAGAGAACCACACAACTCTCTGACCCCTGCTGTGTGGCCCAGTAGACCCCTGGGTTTTAACAGATTGATTTACAGTGATGCATTAGGTGTCTCTCTGTCACACTCTCAGCTTGAAGGAGAGGAATGGATTTATGTCAGAGTAATGGACTCACTTCTTTCTTTCACTGTCTATTTCCAGCCTCACTTTCACTTATTCTTTCTCTCTCTCTCTCTCTCTCTCTCACTCTCTCTCTCTCTCTCTCTCTCTCTCTCTCTCTGTGATTCCTCACCAAACAAAGAAATACCACGACTTTGGGGATTTTCACGACATTTTATCCATAAAGGGGTCCTTTGGAGGAAGCATTGTTGACATACATTTGACATTTGTAACTTAAAGCATAATTGAGAAATGATTGAAGTTGGAATATTTGTGACATTTTGGCCTTACCCATACATCTATGTTTTTCCTCTCTCTTTATTTTATTTTCTTGCTACACTATTTGACCCAAAATATGTGGACACCTGCTCGTTGAACATCTCATTCCAAAATCATGGGCATTAATATGGAGTTGGTCCCCAGTTTGCTGCTATAACAGCCTCCACTCTTCTGGGAAAGCTTTCCACTAGATGTTGGAACATTGCTGTGGGGACTTGCTTCCATTCAGCCACAAGAGCATTAGTGAGGTCGGGCACTGATGTTGGGCGATTAGGCCTGGCTCGCAGTCGGCGTTCCAATTCATCCCAAAGGTGTTCGATGGGGTTGAGGTCAGGGCTCTGTGCAGGCCAGTCAAGTTCTTCCACACCGATCTCGACAAACCATTTCTGTATGGACCTCGCTTTGTGCACGGGGGCATTGTCATGCTGAAACAGGAAAGGGCCTTCCCCAAGTTTTTACAAGTTGGAAGCACAGAATTGTCTAGAATGTCATTGTATTCTGTAGCGTTAAGATTCCCCTTCACTGGAACTAAGGGGCCTAGCCCGAACCATGAAAAACGGCCCCAGATCCATTATTCTTCCTCCAACAAACTTTACAGTTGGCACTATGCATTGGATCAGGAAGCGTTATTCTAGCAATCGCCAAACCCAGATTCGTTTGTCCGACTGCCAGATGGTGAAGCGTGATTCATCACTCCAGAGAACGCGTTTCCACTGCTCCAGAGTCCAATGGCGACGAGCTTTACACCACTCCAGCCGACGCTTGGCATTGCGCATGGTGATCTTAGGCTTGTGGCGGCATGGAAAGCCATTTCAAGAAGCTCCCGACGAACAGTTTTTGTGCTGACGTTGCTTCCAGAGGCAGTTTGGAACTCGGTAATGAGTGTTGCAACCGAGGACAGGTGATTTTTACACGCTACGCGCTTCAGCACTCGGCGTTCCCGTTCTGTGAGCTTATGTGGGCTACCACTTCACCGCTGAGCCGTTGTTGCTCCTAGACATTTCCACTTCACAATAACAGCACTTACAGTTGACCGGGGCACCTCTAGCAGGGCAGAAATTAGACGAACTGACTTGTTGGAAAGGTGGTATCCTATGACGGTGCCACGTTGAAAGTCACTGAGCTCTTCAGTAAGGCTATTCTATTGCCGATGTTTGTCTATGGAGATTGCATGGCTGGTTGCTCGATTTTATACACCTGTCAGCAACGGGTGTGGCTGAAATAGCTGAATCCACTAATTTGAAGGGGTGTCCACATACTGCTGTACAGTCCATTGGGAAAGTATTCAGACCCCTTGACTTTTTCCACATTTTGTTACATTACAGCCTTATTCTAAAATTGATTAAATAAAATAAAAAATCCTCATCAATCTACACACAATGCCCCATAATGACAAAGCGAACACAGGTTTTTAGTAATTTTGCAAATGTATTAAAAATAAAAAACATAAATATCATATTTACATATGTATTCAGACCCTTTGCTATGAGACTGGAAATTGAGCTCAGGTGCGTCCTGTTTCCATTGATCATCATTGAGATGTTTTCTACAACTTGATTGGAATCCACCTGTGGTAAATTCAATTGATTGGACATTATTAGGAAAGGCACACAACTGTCTATATAAAGTCCCACAGTTGACAGTGCATGTCAGAGCAAAAACCAAGCCATGAGGTCGAAGGAATTGTCTGTAGCTCCGAGACAGGATTGTGTCGAAGCACAGAACTGGGGAAGGGAACCAAAAAATGTCTGCAGTATTGAAGGTCCCCAAGTACACAGTGGCCTCCATCATTCTTAACTGGAAGAAGTTTGGAACCACCAAGTATTTTCCTAGAGCTGGCCGCCAGGCCAAACTGAGCAATCGGGGGAGAAAGCCTTGGTCAGGAAGGTTACCAAGAACCCGATGGTCACTCTGACAGAGCTCCAGAGTTCCTCTGTGGAGATTGGAGAACCTTCCAGAAAGACAACCATCTCTGCAGCACTCCACCAATCAGGCCTTTATGGTAGAGTGGACAGATGGAAGCCACTTCTCAGTAAAAAGCACATGACAGCCCTCTTGGAGTTTGCCAAAAGGCACCTAAAGGTGCTGGCTAGGCCACTCCAGGACCTTAATGTGCTTCTTCTTGAGCCACTCCTTTGTTGCCTTGGCCGTGTGTTTTGGGTCATTGTCATGCTGGAATACCCATCCCCGACCCATTTTCAATGCCCTGGCTGAGGGAAGGAGGTTCTCACCCAAAGTTTAATGGTACATGGCCTGTCCATCGTCCCTTTGATGCGGTGAAGTTGTCCTGTCCCCTTTGCAGAAAAACACCCCCAAAGCATAATGTTTCCACCTACATGTTTGACGGTGGGGATGGTGTTCTTGGGGTCATAGGCAGCATTCCTCCTCCTCCAAACATGGTGAGTTGAGTTGATGCCAAAGAGCTCGATTTTGGTCTCATCTGACCACAACACTTTCACCCAGTTCTCCTCTGAATCATTCAGATGTTCATTGGCAAACTTCAGATGGGCGTGTATATGTGGTTTCTTGAGCAGGGGGACCTTGCGGGCGCTGCAGGATTTCAGTCCTTCACGGCGTAGTGTGTTACCAATTGTTTTCTTGGTGACTATGGTCCTAGCTGCCTTGAGATCATTGACAAGATCCTCACGTGTAGTTCTGGGCTGATTCCTCACCGTTCTCATGATCATTGCAACTCCACGAGGTGAGATCTTGCATGGAGCCCCAGGCCGAGGGAGATTGACAGTTCTTTTGTGTTTCTTCCATTTGCAAATAATCGCACCAACTGTTGTCACCTTCTCACCAAGCTGCTTGGCGATGGTCTTGTAGCCCATTCCAGCCTTGTGTAGGTCTACAATCTTGTCCCTGACATCCTTGGAGAGCTCTTTGGTCTTGGCCATGGTGGAGAGTTTGGAATCTGATTTATTGATTGATTGCTTCTGTGGACAGGTGTCTTTTATACAGGTAACAAGCTGAGATTAGGAGCACTCCCTTTAAGAGTGTGCTCCTAATCTCAGCTCGTTACCTGTATAAAAGACACCTGGGAGCCAGACATTTTTCTGATTGAGAGGGGGTCAAATACTTATTTCCCTCATTAAAATGCAAATCAATTTATAACATTTTTGACATGCGTTTTTCTGTATTTTTTTGTTGTTATTCTGTCTCTCACTGTTCAAATAAACCTATCATTAAAAAATAATTTTTTCCCTCACTGTACTCTTCGCTGACAGAGAAAGAGGTACAGAGGGAGAGAGAGACAGCAGGATACAGACAGAGCGAGAGAGACAGAGTGAAAGAGAAACAGAGAGACAGAGAGAGAGAGACAGCTGGATACAGAGAGAGATAGAGACATAGAGAGAGAGAGAGTGAGAGAGAGAGAGTGAGAGAGAGAGAGAGAGAGAGAGAGAGAGAGAGAGAGAGAGAGAGAGAGAGAGAGAGAGAGAGAGAGAGACTGTGAGGTTACTGTGACCTCCCAGTATTTAGAAATGGATGTCAAACTCACTTGTTCTTCAGTCTAGGAAAGAAAAGGAAAGGGGCATTTCATATGCAGACAAGTTATTGTGCATTGGCCATGTTTCAGTTCAATCTGACATGTGATTAACACTCTCCCATCCCCCTCTGTCCTCCTCTCTCTCTCCTCACCTCCTCTCCTCCCCTCCCCTCTCTCTCCTCACCTCCCCTCCTCTATTCTGCTCCCGTCCTTCCTCTCCTCCACTCCCCTCTTCTCTCTCTCCTATCCTCTGCTCCCCTCCTCTCTCTCTCTCGTCATCCCCTCCTCTCCTCTACTCCTCCGCTCCTCCAGAGTCGACAGTGTTCATCCCACAGCCCAGTTACTGGGTAAAGGAGGATGTTGGAGAGATGCTGGTACCTGTCCACAGGAGTGGAGACATCAGCCAGGAACTCATGGTGATCTGCTACACTCAGCAAGGTACAGTACCTCGCCCTCAGTCTCTCTCTCTCTCTCCTCCTCTCATCCCTCTCTCCTCTCCTTCTCTCATCCCTCTCTCCACAGAAGGGTACAGTACCTCTCTCTCTCTCTCTCTCTCTCTCTCTCTCTCTCTCTCTCTCTCTCTCTCTCTCTCTCTCGCTCTCTCCACAGAAGGGTACAGTACCTCTCTCTCTCTCTCTCTCTCTCTCTCTCTCTCTCTCTCTTCTCTCTCTCTCTCTCTCTTTCTTCCGCTCTCTCAATTCAATTTCAATTCAATTTAAGGGCTTTGTGAAACATATGTTAACATTGCCAAAGCAAGTGAAGTAGATAGTAAACAAAAGTGAAATAAACAATAAATATTAAGAGTAAACATTACACTCAGAAGTTTCAAAAGAATAAAGACACTTCAAATGTCATATTATGGCTATATACAGTGTTGTAACAATGTGCAAATAGTTAAAGTACAAATGGGAAAATAAATAAACATAAATATGGGTT
>NW_025534293.1:55000-57500 GCF_020615455.1 Coregonus clupeaformis
TGAAGTGTACCTATGATAAAAATTACAGACCTCTACATGCTTTGTAAGTAGGAAAACCTGCAAAATCGGCAGTGTATCAAATACTTGTTCTCCCCACTGTACATACATACACACATACATATCGTTTTTTAAATTACACTGCTCAAAAAAATAAAGGGAACACTTAAACAACACAGTGTAACTCCAAGTCAATCACAGGACTGCTACCTCCGCCTTTGTGCAAGGAGGAGCAGGAGGAGCACTGCCAGAGCCCTGCAAAATGACCTCCAGCAGGCCACAAATGTGCATGTGTCTGCTCAAACGGTCAGAAACAGACTCCATGAGGGTGGTATGAGGGCCCGACGTCCACAGGTGGGGGTTGTGCTTACAGCCCAACACCGTGCAGGACGTTTGGCATTTGCCAGAGAACACCAAGATTGGCAAATTCGCCACTGGCGCCCTGTGCTCTTCACAGATGAAAGCAGGTTCACACTGAGCACATGTGACAGACGTGACAGAGTCTGGAGACGCCGTGGAGAACGTTCTGCTGCCTGCAACATCCTCCAGCATGACCGGTTTGGCAGTGGGTCAGTCATGGTGTGGGGTGGCATTTCTTTGGGGGGCCGCACATCCCTCCATGTGCTCGCCAGAGGTAGCCTGACTGCCATTAGGTACCGAGATGAGATCCACAGACCCCTTGTGAGACCATATGCTGGTGCGGTTGGCCCTGCGTTCCTCCTAATGCAAGACAATGCTAGACCTCATGTGGCTGGAGTGTGTCAGCAATTCCTGCAAGAGGAAGGCATTGATGCTATGGACTGGCCCGCCCGTTCCCCAGACCTGAATCCAATTGAGCACATCTGGGACATCATGTCTCGCTCCATCCACCAACGCCACGTTGCACCACAGACTGTCCAGGAGTTGGCGGATGCTTTAATCCAGGTCTGGGAGGAGATCCCTCAGGAGACCATCCGCCACCTCATCAAGAGCATGCCCAGGCATTGTAGGGAGGTCATACAGGCACGTGGAAGCCACACACACTACTGAGCCTCATTTTGACTTGTTTTAAGGACATTGCATCAAAGTTGGATCAGCCTGTAGTGTGGTTTTCCACTTTAATTTGGAGGGTGACTCCAAATCCAGACCTCCATGGGTTGATACATTTGATTTCCATTGATAATTTTTATGTGATTTTGTTGTCAGCACATTCAACTATGTAAAGAAAAAAGTATTTAATAAGATTATTTCATTCATTCAGATCTAGGATGTGTTATTTTAGTGTTCCCTTTATTTTTTTGAGCAGTGTATAAATATTAGGACGAGCAATGTCGGAGTGGCATTGACTAAAATACAGTATAATAGAATACAGTATATACATATGAGATGAGTAAAGCAGTATGTAAACATTATTAAAGTGACTAGTGTTCCATTATTAAAGTGGCCAGTGATTCCATGTCTATGTATATAGGGCAGCAGCCTCTAAGGTGCAGGGTTGAGTAACCGGGTGGTAGCCGGCTAGTGATGGCTATTTAACAGTCTGATGGCCTTGAGATAGAAGCTGTTTTTCAGTCTCTCTGTCCCAGCTTTGATGCACCTGTACTGACCTCGCATTCTGGCCAACAGGCCGTGGCTTGGGTGGCTGATGTCCTTGATGATCTTTTTGGCCTTCCTTTGACATCAGGTGCTGTAGGTGTCCTGGAGGGCAGTGTGGACAGACCGCACCACCCTCTGGAGAGCCCTGCGGTTGTGGGCGGTGCAGTTGCCGCACCATTTACATTTACATTTTAGTCATTTAGCAGACGCTCTTATCCAAAGCGACTTACAGGAGCAATTAGGGTTAAGTGCCTTGCTCAAGGGCACATCGACAGATTTTTCACCTAGTCGGCTCGGGGATTAGAACCAGCAACCTTTCGGTTACTGGCACAACGCTCTTAACCACTAAGCTACCTGCCGCACCAGGCGGTGATACAGCCCAACGGGATGCTCTCAATTGTGCATCTGTAAAAGTTTGTGAGGGTCTTATGGGCCAAGTCAAATTCCTTCAGCCTCCTGAGGTTGAAGAGGCGCTGTTGCACCTTCTTCACCACACTGTCTGTGTGGGTGGACCATTTCAGATTGTCAGTGATGTGTACGCCGAGGAACATGAAGCTTTTCACCTTCTCCACTGCGGTCCCGTTGATGTGGATAGGGCCCTTACCTCCTCCCTGTAGGCTGTCTCGTTATTGTTGGTAATCAGGCCTACCACTGTTGTGTCGTCTGCAAACTTGATGATTGAGTTGGATGCGTGCGTTGCCACGCAGTCATGGGTGAACAGGGAGTACAGGAGGGGGCTGAGCACGCACCCTTGTGGGGCCCATGTGATGAGGATTAGCGAAGTGGAGGTGTTGTTTCCTACCTTCACAACCTGGGAGTGGCCCATCAGAGACCCAGTTGCACAGGGCTGGGTTCAGACCCAGGGCCCGAGCTTGATGATGAGCTTGGAGGGTACTATGGTGTTGAATGCTGAGCTATAGTCAATGAA